>NC_136308.1:4350172-4532022 GCF_964198595.1 Lampetra fluviatilis
GCCTAAATGTTTCCAACCGGCGAAGATGCTCCATTAGGGGGGTCCACGTTTCGCAAGCGTAGAGAAGGGAGGGAATGACCGTGGCCGAGAAGACCTGAAGCTTCGTGCGGAGCGACAGACCAGGTAGCTTCCACACAGCGTTACGCAACCGATGAAAAGATATTGCCGCTCGACTGATTCGGAGTGAGACCTCTGCTGTTAAACTGGAGCCGGTCATAAGCACACTGCCCAGGTATGGGAAACTCTCCACTCTCTCCACAACTTCCCCATCACCGATTGGGAGTTGTGGGGGTGGAGTGTCCGATGGTACAAAATACCCAGGCAGGTGCTTAGTTTTGGTGGGGCTGATGGTAAGGCCCCATCTCTTAGTGGCACGCTCCAGTCTCAGCAGCAGCGTCTCCAACTCCTCTTCTGAATGAGCAGCTATTACCAAATCATCGGCATACATAACGTGGTTGACCAATAGGGAGCCATCCCTTGATCGCACCCGGGCATCGATCAGCCTCCCATTATATCTGTACCAAATGGAAATTCCCCCGGTACAGCTATTGAAGGCTTCACGAACTACGCAGTCGAAATAGATGTTAAATAATGTGGGAGCCAGAGGACATCCCTGTCGCACCCCAAGGTGTACAGGGAAAGACTCCGACTCCCGGCCACGTAATTTTACCCGGGCCCGCTCACCATCATGAAGGTCCTTAATGATCGTGAGCAGAGGGTCAGGGACTCCGAAAGCACGAAGAACAACCCAGAGCCCAGGCCTATTGATGGTATCATAGGCCTTGACCAGGTCAATAAAGCAGAGATGTAGGTCTTGTTGGAATTCCCTACACCTCTGCTGTAGCAGACGGACAGAAAATATGGCATCTGTGCAGGACCGCCCTTTCCTGAAACCGCATTGGGGTCCCGCAAGCCTCTCCTCAGCGTGCCTAGCAAGGCGATGTTGAATAATCCTTGCCAGGACCTTTCCTGGCACACTGAGGAGTGAGATGCCCCTGTAGTTGTTACAGTCTGTGCGGTCCCCCTTCTTAAAGAGGGGGACCGCACAGACCCCCTTCTTAAAGAGGGGGACCACCAGGGCATCCTTCCAATCCTGCGGAACCCATCCAGTGGTTCAGACTGTTGTTATGTCATATAGGGCAGTCTGTGCACAAACGCCACCCTCCCTCAGCATTTCGCTTGGGAGATCATCTCTGCCCGGTGCCTTTCCTGGTCTCAAGACCTCTTCCAATATTTGAGGCACCGCAGCCTCAGCAGGGTTAACCCCACTTTGTGCCATGATGTTTTCCTGGATGAGGGATTTCCCCTCCCCCAGGACCTCACAGAAATGCTCAGCAAATCTGCAAACCTGTTCCTGGGGGTTGGAGATTGGATCACCGTTTTTTCCCCTAATGATGGTAATAGGTGTGGCGCTGCAGGTTACTTTTTTTGATGGAGTTAAATAGTGATTTGTGATCGCGGGCCACTGAGGCAGACTATCTCCTCAGCAACCCGCGACTACCACCCACAGAGACACACACACAGACACACACACAGGGGGCACTGCTGAGATGCGGAGATCGAGGGTGGGGGGAGGGGTAAGGGAGTGGACGTGCCGAAACTTGCCCGAAGGGGACAATTGACAATACCCACCCCCCACCACCACCACCAAGAAAGCACATCCAGCCGGGGTTCTAATGAATCCATCCCAGCCACAGAAGCCCTTCCCTCCGAGCTCATTCTCACCACGTGCTCAGACACAAAAACAAAGATCCCCCCCACCCAGTGTAGCCTCGACACACTGTTGGGGCAAGTGCTGTTAGCGAGCAGCAACCTATGAAGGCCGGCACGGCACGCGAGTGGGGAGACAAACGCCGCATCGGGGACTCATTCGAGGCTGAGTCGACCTAGGGGAGGGCCCGGGACCGGTTCAGATGATCGTGATCCGGTGTGTGGCCGGTTCGCCGGGTTCATAGCGCAGCGTAGCGCCCCAACCACTGCACCACCGCTCCCCACTCAAGTTTCATTTTCAAGTTTCATTGATTAGGTAAAGCTCTGTGAGCCATGTGGCTTTTGAGTCGGGTGCAACCGCAACAAACAAAATATGAACCACACAATTTACACAGCTCGAGACAACGATTCCCTTCTTTACGCAGCCCACCAACCCCCAGCCACCACCACCACCACCAACCCCGGCGGGCTAAAACGGAAATGTCAGCCTTGAACACAACTTGAGTTGCCTGTTATATATATGTGTGTGTTGTGTTGTGTTCTTACTACACACGGCTCTGACTAGACACGTGTCTCCATAATAACAACATCATCGTCACCACACAGAGAACCACGCAGCCTGTGACAGGCACAACCACCACCAACACCACCACCAACACCACCACCAACACCACCACCAACACCACCACCAACACCACCACCAACACCACCACCAACACCACCACCAACACCACCACCAACACCACCACCAACACCACCACCACCAACACCACCACCACCAACACCATCACCACCAACACCACCACGTGGGGCTCACACACCTTGACGCAGGGCGAGGAGAGTATCTGCTGCTGTTGTTATGTTGTTGTTGATGCTGATGCTGTTGTTGTTGGTGTTGTTGTTGATGCTGTTGCTGCTGTTGTTGATGCTGTTGTTGATGTTGTTGCTGTTGTTGCTGCTGTTACTGCTGTTGTTGTTGCTGTTGTTGTTGCTGCTGTTACTGCTGTTGTTGCTGCTGCTGTTGTTGCTGCTGTTACTGCTGTTGTTGTTGCTGTTGTTGTTGCTGCTGCTGTTGTTGATGTTGCTGCTGCTGTTGTTGTTGCTGCTGTTGTTGATGATGTTGCTGTTGTTGCTGCTGTTGTTGCTGCTGCTGTTGCTGCTGTTGTTGTTCCTGTTGTTGTTGTTGCTGTTGTTGCTGCTGTTGTTGATGATGTTGTTGCTGTTGTTGATGATGTTGTTGCTGTTGTTGCTGCTGTTGTTGATGATGTTGTTGCTGTTGTTGTTGTTGCTGTTGTTGCTGCTGTTGTTGATGTTGTTGTTGCTGTTGTTGATGATGTTGTTGCTGTTGTTGCTGCTGTTGTTGATGATGTTGTTGCTGTTGTTGCTGCTGTTGTTGCTGCTGTTGTTGATGATGTTGTTGCTGTTGTTGATGATGTTGTTGCTGTTGTTGCTGCTGTTGTTGCTGCTGTTGTTGATGTTGTTGTTGATGATGTTGTTGCTGTTGTTGCTGCTGTTGTTGATGATGTTGTTGCTGTTGTTGCTGCTGTTGTTGCTGCTGTTGTTGATGATGTTGTTGCTGTTGTTGATGATGTTGTTGCTGTTGTTGTTGCTGCTGTTGTTGATGTTGTTGTTGCTGTTGTTGATGATGTTGCTGCTGTTGTTGCTGCTGTTGTTGCTGCTGTTGTTGATGATGTTGTTGCTGTTGTTGCTGCTGTTGTTGATGATGTTGTTGATGTTGCTGCTGCTGTTGTTGATGATGTTGTTGCTGTTGCTGCTGTTGTTGCTGCTGTTGCTGCCGCTGGCTCCGGCCCGCCTGTCACTGGGTAATGTACCGCGGCTACTGTACAAGGCCCCGGCGACTCTCACGTGTTGGTGGTTTGTGAGTGGCCCCGAGCCGCTCGCTGGAGCCGCGTGGGACCGACTGACCACGCGCCCACATCACCACCACCCCCACCAGACCCACCACCACAACCCCCACCCCCACTACCACCCACCACCCCCACCACACACCCACTACCACCCCCACCAGCACCACGCAGCCACTACCACCACCACCCCACAGCCACTACCACCACCATCCCACACCCCACACCCACCACCCCCACCACACAACCACTACCACCACATCCACCACCACAACCACCACCAACACCCCCACCAACCCACACCACGCCCACCACCCCCCACCACCCACCACGATTCGCTTGCGCCCCCTGGTGGTGTAACGGCGGTCCCGGCTCAAGAGGAACATCGGAGCCGCCGAGAGGTTTGCGCGTCGAGAACTGTGGTCAAGGCTGTGATGCAACAATGTGGTGACCGTGGAGAATGTATGGGCTGAATCCACGGCTCATACCGTGTCAAGCCATACGGTTCATCTTCTTGGTTCTTTCGGTAAAGTCACGTAGAAGGGAAATAATAAAATAATAAAAATAAAACAATGAAATACAATTCTCACGACGTTTCAGCCACAACGCAAGCAGCCGTCCTCAGGTGAAGAACAGGGCTGTCGGAAAGACAGCGTCTGAATGAAATATGGTTCAGTCCGAATTATTGTACAGGGAAATTGAGTTTTCAGGTCCATACGGACAAAAAAAGATGTTTGTCTATTTGTTTTTAAGGGCACCGGGTGACCAATAAGGTTTTAAATTGGTCTGTAATAAGGTAGGACATTGATAAGGGGTTGTCAGCGATGACTGCTGGATGAAAGCCTCCCCAAGCTGCCCATCCAACAGTGCATCCAACACTTGCACGTGAATAGATCTATTGGAACTAATTTATTTAGATCTGCGAGGACCCCCCCCCCGCCACCCGGGGCAATCTCCAACTTCAGAAATCGATTTTTGCGTGTGCGGCGTTGTCACCGACGATGGGACAGAAAGCCATCTTTCATAATAAACGTTTTGGGTTAGATCGCTTTATTTATAAATGTGTAGTGGGTTCGAATTAGGTGCACACACACGCAGCTTGGAGGCAACACTATTTATTAAACGGTAAGTAATATAACACTGTACATGAGGTGGTGACCACCTTCCTCAACTCACTAACACTCTGGAACGCGACACAGACTGGACCAGGCAGGCAACGGCCTGCCTGGCCCAGGACGACGACTCGGGACTCGACGACCGATGGTGTCTTCACTTTGGAGTACAGTACAACAGCCCCGCTCTGCGTTCGCACCACGCTTATATCTCCTCTGGCGTGGCCGGCTCCGCCCCGGCGTGGCGGGCTCCGCCCAGGCCACGCCTCCCTTCCCAGGCCACGCCTCCCTTCCCCCCCACCTCTGGGAAGGTCCGGATCCCTCCACCACGTGACCCCCCAGGCACCCCCTTGGGGCCCCCAGCCCTCGTACGGGCCGACACAGTAGTGACCGTTCTATGTCACTACAAATGTGTCGTAACCCTCCACCACCCGACACGGCCAATCAGCAAAAAAGTGTCACGTTGACAAAAGACAAATAGTTCACTACTTTAGCCAGCCCCTCCCCTCCCAGCCCCACCCCTCCCACCCCCTCTCCACCCTCCCCACCCAGCCCCTCCCCACCCAGCCCCACCCTCCCCACCCAACCCTCCCTGCACGACGGACGGACACAATAATCCCCTGTGGGCTAGTGGAACCAGTGGGTTCCTACCAGTATAATACTGCATCTTTCTGCACTGCACTCTGCTGTCCACTCCGCAGCATAATTTTATTTTTCTTCAGAAAGTCGAAGCTCGAGTTTGCTTCAACAAAAGGCTGTTGGCCAATGTTGACCTGGCAAACCAACGTGCTTGATGTGACTAAAAACACACAACGAACTTCTACTTCATGGGACCTCCTTTGCCAATATCAAAATATAAGAATAGGTTTACTCTTTCTAGCAATAAAACAGGTGTTAAGATGTTAAAACACCAAACTGAAACCTTTTGCAAGGAATCATGTCTGCATTAAACACGCATACTTGTGGTGAACATGTCTTTGTGCTGTTCGCATTTTGGCGTCCTCTGGTCTAACACTGTTTGAGACGAGGCTCTAAAGAAAGCTGTCTCTGGTGTGGACCAATCAGTTGCAAAGACAATGCATATATTATCAGAGGATGCTTTGTGGTTAATGCAGACATGATTCCTTGCAAAAGGTTTCAGTTTGGGGTTTTAACATCTTAACACCTGTTTTATTGCCAAAGGGTAAACCCTATCCTTATGTAATGCGGGCGTAAGCGACCTTCCGGAGGTGACGTCACGGGGGGTGGAGTCATGTGACGTGGGGGTAAGGTTCGGGGCTTTAAGCGGGTAAACCGGAAGGGGAAGGTAGTCGGGGTGTGAGCGGAAAAGAGTGAGGCCACGCGGGCAAGTGTGGAGAGGGGGGGCGCCGACGGCGATCGGGAGCCAACCCCGAAGATAAGAGGAAGCTGCGGAGTGGTGTGCAGCTGGGGAGGAGACAGCCAGGAGGGCTGCGTGTTAGAGGCAGCGGTGTGGCTGCCAGGAGGAGCTGCGGAGAGAGAGAGAGAGGGGGCTGCTTGTTAGAGGCAGCGGTGTGGCTGCCAGGAGGAGCTGCGGAGAGAGAGAGAGAGAGCAAGAAGCTGTGAGAGCTGCGGAGGGAGAAGAGCAGCAGAGAGTACAGCCAAGGGGGGCTGTGTGAGAGAAACAGCAGCGGAGCTGCTGTTGTGGATCGGGCCGACATTGGAGTCAGCACCGTGGAGAAGCTACAGAGTAAAGACAGCCGTGTGGGTGTACAGCACGAACCGAATAATAAAGGACACTGAGCCAGACATCGTGGTCCAGTCGTTTATTACACTGGTGTCGGAAGTGCAACGGCATGTCGAAACAAGTGAGGAAGAAAGTTAATCCGGCGCCTGCATCGGCTTCTTCGTCCGACGACGACGAACTCCCTCCAACCACGGATCCTGTTGGGGTGGTGGAGGAGAGCCAGGCTGAGGCGACCACGGGAACGGGAGTGGAGGATGTTGGCGCGGTGGCGGGTCCGTCGACATCATCAGACGCGGATCAACGATGGCAAGCGATGGCGGTACAACTGGAGGCACTTAAGGACGTCCTGGCGCATCTATGCCATCTCGTCGCGCCAGGGACGATGGATGATGCAAGTGGTGCTCCGCGGGCCGCCACGTTGCCTGTCCTGCCGCCGCCATTGCCCACGCGGCAAGAGGCCGCCATTTTGCGCGCTCCGTGGCGCCAAACCGCCATCTTGGCCACGCCGCGGGCCGACGCCATTTTGAATTTGCCATCACAACCACCACCATTGGAAGACGGCGGGAAGAGGAGTCGGAGTCGCCACCTTACAACGGTTAAAGAATTTTCCGTCGGTGGGGACTGGAGCGCGTTCGCCTGCCGCTTCTTGGCGGCGGTACGCACAGCAAGATGGACCGATGCGGAGGCTTTGGAGGTGTTGCCGACTCTCCTGGACGACGAATCTGTCCGATTCTTCCGTTCCATAGCGACCGATAAGAAGGCAACTTTATGTGGTGTTTTTCAAGAAATGGCCGATGCTTATGAGCCACCAGATGATGCGCATCGGCGATTCGCTCAACGACAACGAGCACCAGAGGAGTCGCCCGTGGCGTTCAGGGGTGCGGTGCTGGAGCTGGCCATGGCAGCTTATCCTGAGACGCCACAGGACCTGCTTGAGCCTCTCATATTAGGGAAAATGTTGGAGCTGTCTCGGGATCTAGGGATCCCCATGCCTGTGTGTGGGCATGAGAAGCTAACTTCCCGGATGGCTGCTAAGTGTCTCGATGCGCAATTCAACCTCCGTCGCTGGAAACAAGTGACGGCGTGGACGGGGGGGCCCGTCAAAGATGGGGATGCGCTGGGATGGAACCCTGCGCAGGCCGTCTATGTTCCGGATGACCGGGGCCCTCAACAACTGACGGCCGCCTCCGCTCCATGGACGGGACGCGGCGGGCCGAGACCGCGCGCGGTGCTACCAGAATGGGGCCGTCAGGAGGCGAGGCCTGCGCTTCGGCGCAACGAGGCCGAATGTTTCCGCTGCGGGCGTAGGGGCCACTACGCCAGAGACTGCTGGGCCCGCTTCCCGGCTCCGCCGCAGCAGGAGGCCTCGGCACCGGTCAAGTCGGCTAAAGATCCTCCGAAACAGGCATGTCGGCACGCACCAGACACTCGGCAAGGCTTTCCACCTCACCCACCACCTGTGTTGCGCGATCCTATTGTTGTTGTTAAAGAAAGGCCATCGACGGGGCCTTGTCATTCAGTTACGCAGTGGCGCAAATTGGCACGGAGAGTTGTCGCGGCCGCTACGGGTTCGTCCACTGTACCGGGGTCCATACAAGGTGTGGACGTGCGCATTTTGGTCGACTCGGGGGCGTCTGCGACTATTATATCGGATGTCATTTTCCATCTGTTGGGCATTCCGTCGGGGGCTGTGCGTCCGGTTTATGGGTCGTGCGTCGCTGCGAACGGGGGTAGCATGGGCATCGTGGGTCAGGTGGATGCTAAGATATCTATTGGGGATGTGTCGGCCTCGGGTGTTGTGTTGATATCGAGATCTTTGGCGGTTCCTTGTTTGTTAGGCACCGATTTTTTGGCTAAGATGCCCATTTTGATCAAAATCAATGAGAATTGTATTGAACTGCCGGGGGGCCGTCAAATCTCGTTTCTGCCGTCGCCCTGGGGGCGACCTGCTTCGGCCGTACAAGTGCAGGCGCTGTCCGTCGCATCTGTGGACATCCCACCTGGTACACAGATGCTTATACCCTTGCGGTATCGGAAGCCCCTGCCTGATCGGCTAGGAGCAGTAGGGGTCTTGTTGTCACCGTCCGCCACGATAACAACCGGGTTGGCGTTAGTGGGGGCACAGACCATCGTCCGGCCGGATCAATTACCGTTTTTACAGGTGCTTAATGCGGGGGGAGAAAACGTCCGTGTCCCGGCCGGTACGGTTGTGGCACATGCCACTACGGCGTTTGCGACCCATGATTGTCCACATAGCCGGGGAGTTGTTGCTGGGGTTTCCGAGCCAAGGAGTTCGGATGATCGTTGGGTTGCTCAATTATGTGACGAAAATTCTTCCCTGTCCATGGAGCAACGTGGTGCGCTGCGTAAATTGTTGTTGACATATTCCGATGTGTTCAGCTCCGATGATTTGGATTTGGGCCGCACTTCCTTGCTTTACCATCACATTGAGACGGGCGATGCTGCCCCTATTCGATTAAATTCGCATCGGATGAGTCCTGCGGAGCGAGAACACGTACGGGGGGCAGTGGAAGACATGTTGGCTGCGGACATTATATCGCCATCTAACAGCCCATGGGGCGCTCCAGTCGTCTTGGTTAAGAAGAAGGATGGCAAATTGCGATTTTGTGTTGATTTCCGCAAATTGAATAAGATATCGGTGGCAGATGCGTACCCTCTGCCGCGTATGGATGACTCCCTCGACGCATTGTCGGGGGCTAAGTTCTTTTCCACACTGGACCTCTCTTCGGGATTTTGGCAGCTTCCCCTTGACGAGTCCTCACGGGAGAAAACCGCATTCCGTACGCCTCAGGGGTTATTTCAATTCAACTGTCTCCCGATGGGATTGAATGCGGCCCCTGCTACATTTCAAAGATTGATGGAGCTCGTTTTGACGGGGTTGCAGTGGGAGACATGTCTTATATATTTGGACGATATCATTGTCTTCAGCCGCACATTCGATGAACATTTGACGCGGCTGGAGACAGTGTTTACGAGGATGCGTTCTGCCAAATTGAAATTCAAACCAAAGAAATGTCACCTACTGCAACGGTCCGTCCGCTATTTGGGGCACATTGTGAGCGCTGAGGGAGTGTCCACGGATCCGGAAAAGACGGCGTGCGTCCGGGATTGGCCGACTCCGGCCACCGTGGGGGATGTTCGGCGGTTTTTGGGATTTGCCTCGTATTACCGAAGATTCGTGCCGGGTTTTGCGACGATTGCGAGGCCTTTGCATCTCCTTACGGGTAAAGGACGGAAGTTTGTTTGGGGACAGCCGGAGGAGGCGGCCTTTCGGAGTCTGCGTGATCTATTGGCCACGGCCCCAACATTGGATTATCCCGATTTCGATCACCCATTCATTCTTGATACGGAC
Organism: Lampetra fluviatilis; assembly: GCF_964198595.1. Classification (NCBI taxonomy): domain Eukaryota; kingdom Metazoa; phylum Chordata; class Hyperoartia; order Petromyzontiformes; family Petromyzontidae; genus Lampetra; species Lampetra fluviatilis. Next base: position 4,359,938 of record NC_136308.1, read on the forward strand.
GCGAGTGACACAGGTATTGGGGCGGTGTTATCACAGTCTAAAGGGGGTGTAGAGCGTGTCGTGGCGTATGGTAGCCGAGTCTTGTCTCCTGCGGAAACCCGCTACTGTGTCACTCGCAGAGAACTATTGGCGGTTGTTTTTTTCCTACGGCAATTTCGACCATACCTCTACGGTCGTTCTTTTATTGTGCGTACGGATCATGCGGCCTTGCAATATGCCCTTAAAATTGACCAGCCATCCGGACAGTTGGCACGTTGGTTGGACACGCTACAGGAATTTTCCTTCCAAATTCAACATCGGAAGGGTGTGCGCCATGCGAACGCTGACGCACTTTCCAGATTACCGCGGCGCGGCCCTTGTAAATGTGAGTCGGGGACGCATAGGTGTTCGCCGATTCCAAACCCCCCTCAGCCGCTCACGCTGGCCGTCGAGAAGTCGGACACTCCGATGGAACCGGGACCGGCTGACGGGGTTTTGAATCTGCCGCGGTCTGTCTGGATCCGGGAACAGATGATGGATGAGTCATTGGTGTCCTTGCGGAAGCGGTCTGCTAAGGACAATGGGAGTCCGAGTACGGCTGTGGGGCCGCAAACCGCTCTCCGAGATGGTCTGCTTATGTGGCGGGAGGGGTTCCAGGAACGTTGGCGCCTGGTGGTACCAACGTCCTTGCGGTTCGAGTTGATTAGAACTCTCCATTGTGACACTCTCTTACATTTAGGGGTGCAGAAGACCTTGTTGACGTTGCAACGTCATTATTTTTGGCACGGCATGGCGACAGATGTCGTAGGGCACGTGCGCGCGTGCCCTGCGTGTGCACAACGTAAGCCGCCGAAACATCCTTACGTGCCGCCTCTCCAGTCGATTCAGGTGTCTCGAGTCAATGAATTGGTGGCACTGGACATATTGGGACCTTTTCCACCATCGGCGAGGGGTAATAAATATTTGCTGGTAGGGGTTGAGTACCTCTCCCGTTGGCCGATGGCCTGGCCGTTGCCCGATCAGTCGGCCGCGGCCATTACCGACGCCTTTTTGTTTGGGTATATTATGGATAAGGGGGCGCCTGAGAGACTCCTCACGGACCAGGGCAGGAATTTCTCTTCTAAATTATTGGCGGAAGTGTGCGCGGGCCTTGGGACTAAGAAAGTACGGACATCCCCATACCATCCGCAGACGGATGGTATGGTTGAACGGCTGAACAGGACATTGTCTGCCATGCTTTGCCATACCGTGAGTGAACAACAATCAGATTGGGATCTGCACATCCCCGGGGTGCTTTCGGCGTACAGGATGACGCCTCATGCGGCTACAGGATATTCGCCGTTTTACCTTATGTATGGTCGGGAAAACGTGCCGCCGGTGGATGTGCAATTGGGAACTGGGGTGAAGGGACCTCGGAAACCACTTCCTGAATACATCCAGGACACGGTTCGCCGAGTCACGGAGGCGCGGGAGAATGCCCGCGTGGCTACGGCCAAAGCCCAGGCCCGGAACGAGCGATATGCGCGACGGTCTGAGGGGGAGTGCCCTTGGAAGGTTGGGGACCTAGCCTGGCTTCATTGTCCACAGGTACGTCCGGGGACCTCGCCGAAATTGCACAAACCCTGGCATGGTCCCGTACGCCTCATTGCGGTTCCCAACCCACAGACAGCACGCGTCCAGATTGGGTCTCGTCGCTGGGTTGTGCATACGTCGCGCTTGAAACCATATGTTGCTCCCTTACATGATGCGTCATCCCCCAATATTGCCTTGCCGGGGTCTGTTGCTGCTGACTCTCCCCTGCCTGCGTCCATTGATCTCGCTAGAGCGCCTGTCGTACCTGTTCCAGACAGGCCGGCCGTGACATTGCGGGGGACGAGGGGCCCTGCTCGGAGGACGCCTGCCAGGTCTGCGGGACCTTCGAGCCCTGCAGCCCTTCCGACCCAGCTGCGGGCACGGTCACAGGACAAGCCCAAGACTAACTCTTTAGAGACACGGGACGGCGGTGGACTTCCAGCTGCGACAGGGGGATTACCCCCTGTCGTTCCTCGACTTTCATCGCGTTCCCGTTCTGCGAGTGGGCCGCCGACCGTCCGGGACGGGCCGGCGACCCGCACACGTTCCAAATCGCTTACGTTTCGTTGATTGTTGCTGTCTTGTTATTTTTTTCTTACAGTTGTATTTATTGCATGCTTTTGTACGATCGTTGATGTTGATTGCGTTGTTGTTGTTCTTGCTGTTACATTATATGCTTAGTGTCCTTTAGGGGGGGAAGCTCGGTTCGCCGCATTACGATTTGCTATTGGTCAGCCGAGGTCGGCTGGGATTTTTCTACGGGGGAGGGTGGTGTAATGCGGGCGTAAGCGACCTTCCGGAGGTGACGTCACGGGGGGTGGAGTCATGTGACGTGGGGGTAAGGTTCGGGGCTTTAAGCGGGTAAACCGGAAGGGGAAGGTAGTCGGGGTGTGAGCGGAAAAGAGTGAGGCCACGCGGGCAAGTGTGGAGAGGGGGGGCGCCGACGGCGATCGGGAGCCAACCCCGAAGATAAGAGGAAGCTGCGGAGTGGTGTGCAGCTGGGGAGGAGACAGCCAGGAGGGCTGCGTGTTAGAGGCAGCGGTGTGGCTGCCAGGAGGAGCTGCGGAGAGAGAGAGAGGGGGGGCTGCTTGTTAGAGGCAGCGGTGTGGCTGCCAGGAGGAGCTGCGGAGAGAGAGAGAGAGAGCAAGAAGCTGTGAGAGCTGCGGAGGGAGAAGAGCAGCAGAGAGTACAGCCAAGGGGGGCTGTGTGAGAGAAACAGCAGCGGAGCTGCTGTTGTGGATCGGGCCGACATTGGAGTCAGCACCGTGGAGAAGCTACAGAGTAAAGACAGCCGTGTGGGTGTACAGCACGAACCGAATAATAAAGGACACTGAGCCAGACATCGTGGTCCAGTCGTTTATTACACTTATATAGAACTTCGACTTACATCTATAATGTTCCACAAAAACTAATAATTTTTACGCATGGTGGTTGCTCATCCAATCATTATTTATCCAGGCCCCCACCTCGTTCAGTTTGACACCCCGACGAGATCAATCGTAGTCCGAGTGATTTGGTCCAAGGTCAGAAAGTTTTAGGCCCGAAATGTTCAGCTCTCTGGCTAACTGTTGGTGACGTAGTGGTCTCTGTATAAAAGTTCGTATAATGCACAAATGCATCGATTGGTGTAGAATTGTGTAAATACATGCATCAAATCGCATGTAGATATCACTTACCATTGATGTTAGACAGCAAATCAGCCGTGGCTGGAGAAACTCAACTCCGGCCACCGCATCACCCCGAAATTCATTCTGGGTCATTGCTATAACTCCAATGGACCTTGAACATACACATCTGCCAGTTCATCAGCATTGGTTTAATCAAGCTTGACGCTGCTGTTGAGACGATGTCTTTCGAAACCAGTCAAGAGTTTGCTTGTATTCAACCAATGCTTTTGAAAATTAGCCACTCCGAGAAGGCCATGTGGCTGAGATTGAGATGTGTAAAAAAAACATTACGGGGAGGTAAAGAGTAATATTGTCTGCTTAGCTATGTTACATTCCCCACGACATTAACGATCGATCACTGCGTCAAGTTAAGAAAGTTCACTTGCTCACAAGTCCAAACCATTTAGCCACACGCACACCAGTGCTGCAAGTACGATACAAGTGCTTACAATACACAGCTTTCATACAAGGTTCAATGAGCCGAGTACAAGTTGAAGAATTTTATTCAACTGCTTATCCCCATAAATAACCAACGTTGTTCATTCGTGAGTTTCCTTTCATATACCGTATCCTTCAACTAATTGCATACATGGTTAATATTGCGTGTATATCGTGATAAATCAAGGCTATGTTAAGTTTGAATCAACAAAGTCTACCCCAGGACCCTCCATCTTAAATGGGATTTGTGGAGTGCTAAGGTCAGATGTAGCTCACGTAATTCACAAGTGTGTGTGCACGTGTATTTAGCTATAGACAATGCTCATTTAAGAACATTGTCCACAAAATAACTTGTTTAGATACTGTATATTGTCAGGATTGGACAGGAGACCTTGTTTATTAATGGCAAATTAACCACGACATGCAACTGTAAATGTTAACAAAATTTTATATATACACATACATACACACACTCTTATGTACAGTACCGTACACAGTCACTTCTGAAGTCAAACGTAAAATCGTGGATCGAGAAATGCATTTTAATGCCAAACGACCACACAAGACCTTGGCACTCCAAAAATTCCACTTGGACTGGATGCACCGCAGAATCGTCTAGAATATTACAGCCATGGCCAAACACCCTAATACATAGCAGACGCTTGTATATGCTTGGGTTCCACACACAACGTGCGAAACACTCGGCGAAACCTTGCTATAGAATTAATCGCGCCATCATGATCTCTTTTGAAAAGATCAACTTCTCCGTAAAAGTGCAATGACAGTTAAAAACATAACCCATTCACCAGCTTAGCATTTACGAGGGGGGGGGGGGCTAATAAAAAATACCTAACGCTTTAATGCATCAATAATAAATCTACATCACCATGACAGCAACAAAAATTATCTGGTCACATACAAACGATGGACGTGCCAGCAGAACATAAAACAAAAGTGTCTGTGCAGACGTGATAATGGAGCACATCACCGACCGCTTTGTGAAAAGGATGTAAAAGAGTGAAAAGGCTTCCAAAAATCGGGCTTCAGTCACAGCTTAAGATGATGTCTGCTGGAGCACTGAATGACTGTACCACAGCGATCGGATGCAAATAGGTCTGCGGCTTCTTGCGATGACATGAGTGACACCACAGATTTCACACCATGGGAGAGACTCTTGGCATAAGCTTCCTTTAACCGTGAACGCTGGTGGGAAAAAATACTGTGCCCTGCACCCTGTTGCAAACGGAATGTTATTGTGGGATAAGCGTTTCTCACACACCGCCTTCTTGTACTTGTGTTCAAACAATGGAATATACAGGTTAGATCTTAAGTTTTCGTGACTGCAATGTTCCATACGCTTTGGTTCTTTCGGTAAAGTCACGCAGGTATAAAATAAAATAAAAATGTTTTTAATTCTAAATAATAAACAAAAGTAATTAAATCACGACGTTTCGGAAGTAACACAAGCTTATTATCCACTACAGTAATGTATTTCTTGCTGTGGTTTTCTCACCTGATGACGGAAGCTTGTGTTGCTTCCAAAACGTCGTGATTTAATACATTTTTTGATTAGGCAATGTTTCTCTATTTATTTATTTATTTGATACCTGCGTGACTTTACCGAAAGAACCAAAGAGAATGGAATATACAGTTCTTAATCCAGGCCTGCATGATGGGTTAATGACAAAACAATACAACAGATGCCCCTGGGGGTGCCTCAGAGTTTTGCAGAAATGCTGTGATCTTAAATTTCAATGGATCTACGAGCATTACCGCGCCGTAGAGCAAATTTTCACTCGTGCTGTTTGTAGAGGCATCTGGCATGAATGGCGGCGATGAGAAAGCAGACATCACACTGCATGCCAGGAGTGAACTCCCAGCAAAGAACCTCCAGATGGGGATCTTGAGCCACAGTTTCGTATTGAGATGATACATTCAGCTGTGACTAGGAGATGCGCAAATAGTAGGGCTGGTGGTGATGTACTGACAACAGATTGATACCATCCTACAGTATTAACAACAACAAAACATTCATTGGGAAGGAATTTGACAACAAAATTATCTGGGTTGTCGAGGAAGGCTGGACTTAAAATGGCAAACTCAACATGGTACGATCCATAACTGGTTAGCGGTCACTTTGATGACCGCAACAAATAATTAGTATAGTTTCGCGTCACTCTTGGGTGAAGTTCCAAAAATGTATTTTTGGACATCTTCATCCCACAGCCACCCAAGAAAGAGGCATCATGGGATGGGGAGTAAGGGCAGGCGGAGTTGAGGAGGCTGACATGTCCCAGTGTGCGGCAGCAAGATTTGTCCTGCACTATGTGGGTCTCTGTCGCAGCAGCTCCTCAATCTGAGCCTTGTACATGTTCTTGATGTCCTGCAGGTCCAGACGAAGCTCTTCGGCCTCCTCCGCCTTCTCGCCATACATCTGCAGCATCGTGTTGTACCGCTGCTCCAGGTCCTGAGCATGCGCACGAGCGACAAAACAAGCCACCAGACAATTTTTCTATCTGCTCGCTCACTCACTCACTCACAGAAGTGATACCGATTAATAGTGAAATGTATGGAGTAGGCATGTACGATCGATCTAGATGGACCCAAAATAACCGAGTGTGACCACGTGGTCACATGTAGCACTCTAATGATGGACATTAGGTCAGCCAATAAAATTATATGAAAAAAATATCCAGGTGAAACTCGGTTTTTCACGATGGTAAAATCGACTCTTGCGCTCATGACACATGCAATAAATCATGCATATAAGATTTTTTTATTATGGAAATTGTATGCGGAGGGTATGCTTACCGATACGTTTCATCCAATGTCGAGAACAAAAGTGCACAAACGTGACCAGTAAAATTGATTCCTCAATTAAATTACGACTCTAGTGTAGAGGCGAGGGCAGGGGTCAATCATTACATTGCAAGTAGAAAGCCAAATTAACGGCACATTGGTTTTGAAGCCGCTTGTAATCTTCGACTCGGCGTGTCATCCCAGAAGTAAAAAAACTAAAAATGAGCATCACTTTGTAAATGTCACTGCCTTAAAACGAAAAATAAAGAATAAGTGACGTTTCGGGCAATCGCCCTTTTTCATCGTGCAAGATATGCTGCGAGATAAAGGGCGGAATATTTTTGACCTGGAAAAAAACATTTCTTCAAATTTTCAAGCGCTCAGTCACTTGCGTTGTTCTTAACGTGGCCCATCAGGTGTGTTGTTAATGTGGCCCATCAAATGTATTTAAAAATCCTGGTTGGCCCTAAGTAAAGAAAGGGTTTCCGCTCTCTCCTGCCTTACACGAGCGGCTCCTTCAGCTGCAGGACACGCGGTTGCGCGTACGCGTGTGCGCACTGCAGGGAGACAACCGGGGGTGGCGACGACGATGCTGACCGACGCTCACCTTCAGCTGACCCTTCAACTTGGGCACCTCTTCCGTGCTCTCCTGCAGCTCCTCATTCTGCGTGCTCAGCTTCACGAGCTCCTCCGTCATTAGCATGCGCGTGCGCTCCAGCTTGCCGATCTCCGTCTGGCAGCACGACACGCACACTTCGTCTCTCAACGGGGTGGGGAGGAGGGGGTAGTGCTGCGGCAGCCACAATACCTGGCTGATCTTGCGCAAGTAGCATAAACCATCACGCGAAATCCGGCCATCTCAAAAGCTCTTCCTTCCGTCATTAGGAAGCCACTAGAGGCTATGCACTTTCAAATATAGATTGAAAACTCACTTCTTTAGAACTGCTTTTTGTGTTTAAGTTTGGTGTCCAACCACGCACCTCCAATTATCATGGTTGGCTACGTACAGTGTGAAAGATGTTCAACATATTCTTGGTTCTTTCGTTAAAGTCGAAACGTCGTGAGAATTTTGATTGTTTTATATTTTTATTATTTTATTATTTCCCTTCTACGTGACTTTACCGAAAGAACCAAGAATATGAATCCCTGCAGTCACGAAAGCTTTAAATCAAAATGTTCAACGTAGATATATATAATGCAGTGCGGCGGGCGCTCTTACAAAGTACGTTCGTCGATGGTCATGATATCAGCATGCAATCTGTGCGTGTATCTTGGCCAACGTGCAACTGATTGGGTTGTTTCCCAGCCGATGGTCTGGCCAGGGCACAAGCCTTTACCTGGAGCTGTGCGATCTCCCCTTCGCGCTGCTTGAGTTGCGACTGCAGGCTCTCGATGACGCTGGAGCCAGCGTTCAGTCGCAGCGCTTCGTACACGTTTCCAGGACCCATCAGCGCCTGCTCGATCGATTCCTCCTGCGTTGACAGAGGCAGGTCCGCATGTACGCATAGTTACGTGTGAATACAGTGGGACCAATGATTTGAATTAGTCAGATGTATACAGATATATGCCGTGGTGCCTGGCAATGTACTTATTTAATCCATAATAAAGGTTTTTTGGGTTAAAGCACGTCCATATAAATGTGTCGTTAAACCCGCCACCACCCGACACAGCCAATTAGTAAGGTTTGTCACGTAAACAGAACGTGCCAATTCGTTACTAGTACAGCACACCGGTGTGTTGGAGATCAAATCCACAACATTTACAATCATTACAATCATGTTGGGTGGTGGCAGGTGAAATTTACGCGATCTAACCCAAAAAAACCTTTATTATGGATATTGGTCGCGAAAGCCTACAGTGTTAAACTACTTATTCAATGTTTGCACATAGACACCAGAGTAATTATATTTCTATCTGTTAGTTTTTAACAATCCCACTGCTGGTTCAAGGCCTCCTTACAATGTCTTCCACTCTTCAAGATTACTTTCCTCCTCCATCTATGGAGGTCGGCACGATACACAAGGGAGTGGGTAGCCAGCACCACACCTGACTGCCGTTGTCTCCCCAGTGGCAATGATTTTACACACCGCACCAGGTACTCTTTTGAGGCCGAGTCGACCTAGGGGAAGCCCAGGAACGATTCAGATTGTCACCGGTGTTGGCTGCGAGCGGGAATCAAACTCGGGACGCCATGTTCGTAGCGCAGTGGCGCTAACCACTACACTACCGCTCCCCACGATTTTAAATTGAAATATTTTAATTCACAAACACACTCGTGTGGTCTTTGGCAAGTGCCAAACGAACCTGCGTTACAGCACTGGCCGACGTTCCACTGACACTCTCGTTGAGGCCGACTGAGCTGGAGCTTGAGTGACTTAACACAACTGAAATCCCTTCCAGAGACTGTGCCCGTGACCCTTTTCGTTCCTGCACTCATGACACACAATAGCAGACACGTGGGTCAAATCAGACTCATAACAGTGATTGCAAACGTTGAAAAAAAAAATGCAAGCTAAAACACAAGTTGCTATTTTGTAGACATGTACCAAAACTGCGTGTGTCCTGGAATGCCGACCGTGAATTTGAAGCATCCGTGAATGAAGAAAAAATTATTCAAGGTCACGTTGACTTTTAGGAGCACTTCCATGGCACCCTCTAGTGTGATGTCCCAAGGGCATGACAACATAGAGGACTTCATTTAATAGGCGGCATGCCGTCGACAATTACATGCATCGATCATGGCGAGAAACACGATCAATAGAAGTTAGTTTCTGGTGGCAGACTTCAGAATCATGCTCGCTGTGCTCATTGCTTGGCTCAGTCAGGTACAATGGCAGAGGTGACATCACACTTGTTATTGCTTTATTTCTAAGAGCACATTTAAAAACCTGGATCGATGATGATTTGGCAACAAAAAATAGAACAGCTCGCTGTGCTTAAGGTTGCGTCTTCTGCTAAGCCATATCTGCACACAGGAGGATAATGCTTTGACTAGTGGTCACAGCCACTGGGTTTCCATGAAGGATAATAGTTACCGCACTGCTAAGTCACTGTCATTTGTTCATCGGCATGACATCACTAGAGTGCACACTATGGTAGCACATCTGACCATTATTAGAGAGTCTGTATTATTATCAATCATGAAAGTAACTTCTTTCAAACAGCCTGGAACACAGCCTAGGTACAATTCTACAATCGCATCTCTGATTAGCATGGTTGGCTACGTACGGTGTGAAAGAGGTTCAACATACACACATACAAGACATTTGTTTTCTCCCTTGTGCCTTCCTTTCATATTGCCAGGCAGCATGGTGGTTTGAGACGCACCTTCTCCTTGAGGGCTTCCTGAGCGATCAGCGCCCTCTTCTTTTCCGCGTCCACCTTCGCTCGCTCTACCTCCAGCTGGCTCAGCAACAGCGTCTGTGGGTTCAGCGATTGAGCATTCAAGGCCCTCTGTTTAATAACAGTACACTTCACTATACACTAGACTATACACTACACTATACACTAGACTATACACTACACTACTATACACTACACTACTATACACTACACTACTATATACTCACAGAGACCCACAGACTACTCACACAGTAGAGACCCACAGACTACTCACACAGTAGAGACCCACAGACTACTCACACAGTAGAGACCCACAGACTACTCACACAGTAGAGACCCGTAGACTACTCACACAGTAGAGACCCACAGACTACTCACACACAGAGACCCACAGACTACTCACACAGTAGAAACCCACAGACTACTCACACAGTAGAGACCCACAGACTACTCACACAGTAGAGACCCACAGACTACTCACAGCACTGCACGGTATTAAAAAACGCCTGCCGTGAACACGTGCGTAAATGTGCAGGATCCCTGTTCATTTTAGCATGACAATGGAGCCCAATTCGTAACAGAGAAAAAGATTATGGAGCCATCAGCAATTTTGGCATTGTATGTGATGCACACACGTGTTGTACCTTGTCTTTTCTGGCTTCCTCCAAGGTCTTCAGGTGCTCTTCCCGCAGCGTCTCCAGTTCCACCAAGCTTCTGCAATAGCAATACAGAAGAGACCAGCATTTCTTGCCACTTCACGTTTCACTTTATACAAAGGTACTTAGCCATACACGGTGCTCATGCCACTGCCGGAGTAGAGCTTCTCTCATTCGGTGTTGTCTTCTACGGTGGGCAGCAGATGAGTAAGTAGATAATCACCCACACATTACCTTGCTGCAAACAATGTGCCTAGGGACAGCTCACTTGTGAATTCCGCTTACTTGTCTGTGACTTGTGACAAATATCTTTTAACAAGTTTTACTATTTAACATGTTTTTATTTTTCCACTATTTTATGCCAACTGTGCATTATTTCACGATATGAAGTGTCCATTCAGATATCTTGAACGTTTCACTTTCAAACCCAGTTTACTCACAGCTGGCTTGCTTTGATTTAAAACCCAGGATTTCAGCAGAGCCAACAGCTAAGCTTTGACCTCCGAGCCAGCCGGGCCACCTCTTGGGACACAAATATATTTGACTTGCATGGATGCAAGCATGGGCAGTGTGTGGGGGGGGCTACGGAGCTCCGGCTGCACCTCGACTGCTGCTCCTGCAACTCATGTTGCCGCTGCTTCTCCATGTCCAGCTGCCCGTGCAGGCGGCCGCGCTCCTGCCGGAGGATGGCGCTCTGCGACTCCAGCGCCGACAGCTGCGCGCTCTGCTGCATGAGCGACTCCTGGGCGGCGCGCTCGCGCTGCACGGCCGTCGCCTGCTGCATCTGAGACTCGGCTGCACGCAGACACACACACAGCGCATGCGCAGGAGAAGGTGGTGTTCTAGAGTCAATGAATAATGACAGCAGACTCGTGGCTGAGATCAGCAGACATGTTCAAAAGCCAAGTTCAAAAGTCTTGCCCAAAGAGAAATGACGTCATGCTATGCCATGACATCGTGCTACAACGCAATGACGCAATCCCCCACACCATGTGACTCCCTAATAGGCGGCACCCCGCGATGAGGGTGGAGGTGAGCATAGATCGCGCGGCGTGTATGACCTCATCTCAAATGTGATTTCAGGAAGTGCCGCACGTTGTTCTGTAATTCCAATGTTTCGCCCCACGTGCTGGGAGAAGCTCCCAAAGAACTGAAACTTCCAGCACGTAGAGTAAAACGCTGGACAGCATGCCAATGCACAGTACAACACAGAAAACACATTGCAGAGCTACACAGCACAATCAACCAATGCAGTGTTAAACAAACTTCTGTTAATCTGTCCCAGAATGTCAAGACCAACCCAGAGTTGGTTTCATTAAATCAATTGAGTCAATTTGCTTGAACAGCTGGGGTCAGTTGAGTGAATCAACAATGTGCTATGCGTCTGGCCTCATCTCAAGTCTCACTGACAGGAGCAGGAGAGTCATTGGTGAATTTATAGATCCAGGATATGTGAGAGTAACCTTGAGGTGAGCGAAGGATGTCTATCCTGATCTGAGGATATTAAACAAGTCTGGCAAGCTAACAGGCTGAAGAACTAATACATTGCTTATTATATTTTTCATAATTCTCTGCATATTAAGCCAAATCAGGTGCTCCACCACTACCTTTCCAGCCAGGTATATCCAAACTAAAATTAAATCTGTTACCTATAAAAAAGCAATCCAATAAAAAACGAACAACTCCAGCTGTGCATTACAGACTGTGTGATAAGCATTTGAAATCAGTGTGAAAGAAGACTTAACATTTAAGCTAAACAATAACGCCAGCACGGGTGGAAGACACAAGGCACAGGGGCGACATGGAGTAATGCACCAGCACTGACAAAACCGACGTGTGGCGTGGTGCCTTGGCAAGAAGCTCACCCAATCGGTCAGACAAGCTCCTCTCGAGCTTCTCCCAGGAGGCCGACTGCGCGCTCAGCGTGCCCTGCAGATTCTCGATCTGCCGCAGAAGCGGGCGCGTGGCGGTCGAGACGCCGTGGCTCAGCTCCTGGTTGCGGCCCTCCGCCTCCTGCAGCCTCTGTTCGCACAAGCAGGTTGACAATAACACATGGGTTTTTTTTACAAAACAACAAGGGTTTATAAATCGTGCCTGGGTTTTCAAATCATGCGGCAAAGCAAAGCCTTCGATGCAAGGTTGATTGTTCACGTTCAACTCATTGCACACGTGATGGCTGGAATGGTGAAAACGAGTTAATGAAAGTGAGCATTTAAATTATTCACCGAAGTGTAGAACTACCTATGATCCAATCACGGTCCGGAATGAGCCTGATATCATCAAATCTCAGAAGCTAAGCAGAAGTGAGATAATGGTGCTTGGATTGGTGACCACCATACACAACCAGAATATTCTATTGTTGGACTATACTTCTACAACCCCATGTATATGCTCTCTGCCTTCAGAACCTCCACTGGCCACTATGGTGAAGAATGTTCAAATTATCCCAATAACCTGCATGGCGTGGACAGGCCTTCACATAGAAAAGCCTTCAAGGCTTTGATTTGCAAAAAAGCCCCAATTGTTTAAACAAACCGCCAGATGTGGTGGTTAAGGCCTATAATTATCCACCACTTTGGAGGCTAGGGTTGGTGGTGTACATAGATTTATCAAACTTCTAAAAGCACGAGGCTGTGACATGGCCAGGATATGTCAACAGGGCAACAACAGTGCGTCAATGACGTATTTATGCAGAACTTTATAGAGTGCCTTGAGAAAATCAATGGGAGTTGAACAAACATTCCAAAAGAGACTCAGTGAGGCTCATCAGATAAATGAATTATTATTCAGAATATTCGTAAAAAATACCCATGACTTTTAATTACGTAACTTTGCTTACGTTTGTATAGAACTCATGCTGCATTAATGGCTTATGGCCATTTATACAAACCCAAGCATGAAACTTGACCTTTGGTGGCCTTAACAAATCGCACACGAGCAGCTGACCCACTCATATGAACAATGAAGAGTACACAGCTAGTGTCCAGCAATGAGAAAGCCGAGGCAAACATTGATACCCAAGTGATCCTGCGGCAAGCGTGGATCATTCCCTTGCAACTCCCCACGGTCTCGCTCGAACAACACGGCCCTTTGTGCAGAAGCCTCGGCTTTGGGAAAAAAAGCCATATCAACACTTGCGCAGATCCATTTCGCATTCGGCTTTGCACATTTATTCGTCACTTAATTTAACGAGCAGGAAGTGCCTTTTGCTGCCAGCTGCTTTCCAAGTTCTTCCCGACCGGTTTTCTTCCCCTTCCTCAGGTTAGTGCTCACCTGTTGCATCTCGCTGAGCTCCTGTCTGAAGTAGTCTTCTTTTCTCGCCTGCTGTTGTTCTGCTCTCTGCAGGGCCAGTCTCAAGTCCGTCACCTGCACATGACACGGGAGCCACAGGCGTTGCATTAAAACCGATAACCAGTGGAGTTAAGTGAAAGTGCACCGAGGATTACGATTGCGACACACCTATGCTGATCAAGATATGCTGGTCAAGACTACTTTGTTAAAGGACAAAGGGCATGTCTTGTCATGTAACTATGCCCCACCCACGGCAAACCAATTGATGATATGTCGTGATTCAGTGATTCAGGGTCCAATTAGATTCAAGATCCGATTCTTTTATACTACTGCGGTGAATGTAGCAGTCACTAGTGGCCGCTTGTGAACCCTTTACTTACATTGCATATTAAAGGATCACTCGGGGAAACACGATTCGTAGAAATGCAATTCTATCCATGCATCATGAGCTTAAAGATCGATATTAAATAAGGAACGTATTAACCGTTACGCATCTAATACCTAGCCTGTGTGCCCCGGGTTGTCTGACATAAATTTGAATGTAAATAGAGAAATCAGTTAACTGTGTTGCGATAATGTACTCTAATGATGTGATTTCATAGATGGTGAGTGATGTTAGTGACATCACTAGAGAGCTATAATGGTTGTATTTTGACATCTTATTAAGTAAGCTTCAAACATTTGCTGGGCAGCATATGCCTTAGGTTTGTATATACAAGAGCTACTTAGTGTTTTGGGTGCAATCTTCCTCTGAGCTAAATGTTCTCAGTATTAAACATTAATTCTATTCTCAGCATGCAGTGACTGCGAATCAGTCTTCACCAACTAATTTAAGCTCCGGGGTGCGCTTATCTCCACAATGCATGTTATTATTTAATGCATTAATTATCTGTAGCAATTACAAAGTGGCTATGACATCACATGCGTGTATGTTGAACTTCTTTCGCACCCTACGTAGCCGACCATGGGGAAGGACAACAAACTAAACACAAAAAGCAGTTCAAGTTTCAAATGAACTTGCATGTCTGGCTTAGTGCCGTCTAAATAAAAAAAGATCTCGTACTACAAGCCCCCTTTATGCTACATCCACCAGGTTCATAATAACCACAGCCACGATCACCGCCACGGTGCTCTGATTGGCGCCCTTGCCTGCATGGACAGCGCCTCGTGTTGCTGGATGGCCTCCTCCTGCTGCTGCTCGAGGGCGAGGCGCATCTGCTCGTGCGCCTGCACCTCGCGGCTCAGCACGGCCTCCTGGGCTTCGCTTTCGCGCGACGCATTGGCGCGGTGCAGCTCTGTCAGCTCCCTACGGCGCGGATACAAAAAATAAAGACGCGGACTTTGCCGACGCGACGAAAGATAACGGGGCAGCATCGATTTTCGTGAAGGATCGTCGAATCGTATTGTGCTCCGTGCACGCTTAGTGCCAACGCATGGCGACTCTGCACAACGTACTCACGCACGTGTACGTTCACAGCCTTTGTGACAAAACACCACTTGCGAAGGACCTCTCCATGTCGTGTGGGTCATTGGAGGTTATTTGACCTAATGTCCCCACGGTGACCAGCGTGGTGGACAATAATACAGCACAAGTCCATTTTTCTGCACTCTCGTCTGCTGACATAGCCCTGTTCTCATGTTGATATTGATATACAAATGCATATCAAAAATACGTCCCACATTATTCATTCAGAAGATAAAACCCCAATTTGAATCAAACCTTGTAGGCTCAAGTTGTGTTGGTGTTGGGGAGTTTTCCTATTGAAAACCGGTCAAATTTATTACACAAACCAGATCCAAAAAGACAATGGTCATCTCATCAACAATGGTCAACGCACTGCTGGACGCGGCTTCTACACACCGCTGATCAAATAATTCCCAAGACAAACGCACCTCCGAAAGCGATACCATACTCCATTCGCGAGGAATGCTTTTCGCCAATTTGTGAACGCGTGCTCATTCTCAAGACACGGAGCCGAGCGTAAAAACAATTTAGCGGAGCGAGTGAACCCATTTCGAGGGGCGAGTGAGTCACGTTAGGGCCGTGAGCGAGCCATGTTAGTGCCGCAGGCCGCGTGTCCCCCACTTGTAGGCGTTGTCGTAAGCAGCCTGGAGCGTGCGGTTGTTCTCCTGCAGCACAAGCAGCTCGGCCTGCAGGCGCGCCGTCTCCTTTTCCTGCCGCTCCACCACCGCGTTCAGCTTCCTGATGTTGTCCCTGTGCTGCTTCTCAACCTCCTCCTTGCCGTCCAGCACCTGCGGGCCCCCCCCACGCGTGGGGACAATGGCAACGCGGCGCTCAACGCAAACGTTGGGTGGCGGCACGACGGCGATCCATTGAGCCGTCGAAAACATCGGCCAGAACCACGCAAAGTTTCATTTTCAGCAATATCAGGCAGATGAATAGGAGTGTTCATTGGTTCATTTGTATAATCGCCGGTTACATTTTTTAAGAAAATTTCTCTGTCGATTTACCACCGTTTCATAATTGCAAAGTGGGTGTTAAAGAATTGGATATTTAAAGGATTGGCCAGTGCCATTTCCAAAATCTGAGGTTTTTGAATTTCAACCCAATGATATGTCTATATAAAACACTGTTCCAATATAATCTGAAGTTTTCCATGCTAAAGAGGTAATGAATGTGGTTAGGATCCTAACTGAATAATGGAAGGTAATTTTGACATCTACATCGCAAGCTGCAGGTCAACCACAGCAGTAGCCACTTGGCATCATCTTCAACCACAGCTTAGGCCACAGGACAGCTTCAAGGTACAACCCAAAAAAACAAACGGCGCTCATCTTCAACATCCCTTCAAGACCTCTAAGTACACACACTAGGGGGACATCACTTTCCCACCTATCACATGACAAGCCAAATTAAGTTTAAAAAGTCAACGATTTCCTGCTCAAGTGAGCAGAGGTGGTGCTCATCTCCTGTTTACAGCCCTGAACCAGTTGTGCAAATTCCACTTTCCTATGGTGGGGGGCCAGTCTTCCCATAGGACAACCACAATAGACTTCCCCACAAGGTGAGTATTCATATTGTCGACCCCGTAGGGACGATGGGCTGAGTTCAACCCCCCCCCCCCCCCATCAGGATTTTAACTCGCCAACTTCTGTCCGTGAGCCGCTCGCTCCTGATCTGAGCCACTCGGCCACCTCCGTGTGCGTTACGAGCTGCGTCTGCCTTTACCGCTACCACTACAGGGCACGCGTGCGTGGCGGCAGCTTGCCTGCTGTAGTTGCTGCAGCTCCCCCTCCAGCTCGCGGGTGCGTCGGCTGTGCTTGGACAGCAGCCCCTCGTTCTCCTTCTCCTTGGCGCGCAGCTTCTTGATGATGGTGGAGGTCTGCAGCTGCTGCTTGGAAAGCTTCTCGCCTGCGAGGAATCAAGCCCGGAGACACCCGTGGGTTTTGCGACTCTCGATGCAGTTACCGGTGGTATGCTCGCACTGGAATTGTTTGTATGCGTGTGTAAGGGCAGACCGTTCGTCAACCCACTGCTGCATTAGAGCCTCCCCACACTGTGCGGGTCGTGGGCGTTATTTGACCATACTTCACCACACCAGTTAGTGTGGGTTAGTAAAGGCAGAGAGCATAGATGTCGGGGCATAGTACAGTACAACAATGCATTTTCTGCACTGCCCTCTGCTGACAACTTAGCCGCACAGAATTAATATATGTTGTATTTACATGACAAGTACATCTTTACGTAGATAATTAAGAGGACAATATGGAGTGACATTTTTTCAACGGTTATGTTTCCCATATAGTTTTACCTACTGCTCACCTTCATCCAGAAGGCCCTTAACCTGCTCGTCCTTCTGTCTCAGTAGCTCTGCCGTCTCGTTGGAGTTCAAGCGCGTGGCCAGATCCTGCTTGACCAGCTTCAGTTCCTACCGCGCACAACAACACAACGGGGAACGTGTGTTATTGGAAATCACAATTTGATTCAATATTTCTTCAAACTATTTGGTGAATGTAGGTCCTCTAGTGGCTACAGTGGGTTAACCCATTGCATACCAATGTGAACATAATACGTGATTTTATGCATGTATGGTGAGAAAAATAATATATTTTTCTTATTGATGATTTATAATTGAGAAATTGTTACATGATGGCAAAATTACTGCACCTCTTCTATAGTTGAAGAGCAAAGCTAAGGTAGAGAGAGGGCAGTTCTCCATATTCAGTTTTTAGTCTGCGTAATAAAGTCTCCAAATTTATAGTACATTGAGTAAAATGAATTTTCAGGCTGTAAATATTACCTTCAACTGATAAGTAATTTAAATCAATTGTGTGAATACTAACTTATGGGGTATGCATAACAAACTGTTACTTTGGACTACGTAACCTAAAGCTGAGCGTACTCTTAGGTTTTTTCGGTAAAGTCACGTAGGTAAAAAATAAAAAAAATAGAAACAATAATACGTCTTCCGACCTGAAGACTTACCGATAAAATTATGTTATTTTAGTACATGTACGTCATCGGAATGGGAAAGGTTTAAGTCGCCATCACTGGTCATCCTAAATGTGTTGCCGTTGGCAAATGCCTGCAACTATTGCCCTAAACATGACCCGTTACGTCATGCTCTCTCGTGTAGAGATCCTGAGCCAATCGCCTACATTTAATATTCTTATGTTTTTTCGGTAAAGTCACGTAGGTAAAAATAAATAATACAAATTATAGAAATAATAATAGAAATAAAATTATAAATCACGACGTTTCGGACGCAACACAAGTCTCCGTCATCAGGTGGGACCGTCACAGCTAAATTTACTGTATCAAGTTTATTTTTTACCTACGTGACTTTACCGAAAAAACCTAAGAGTATGAATCCTTGCAGTCACGAAAGCTTCAAATCTAGAATTAAAGCTGCGCGGCAAGATCTCCGTGAAAAATGGTATACATAAAATTCATATATGACGCAAAAGTCAGTTATTAATGTGCAAAGTGCCCAGGGCGCAGATTACTCGCTGCTGTGAATACGTGAACTGCAGGATAGTGGTGCGAACGAGCGAGCGAGCGAGCGTGCGTGCGTTCGTTATGGTTACGGAAGCCACACCTTCTTGGTGGCGTCCCTCTCCTTGCAGGCCGCCTGAGCCTTCCTCTCGGCGTCGGCGATCCGCTGCGTGAACTCCTCGCGCAGCGACACCACTGTGCTGCTCTCGTCCCGCAGCCGGGTCAGCTCGCTGGGCAACGCAGAGGAGACGCATCGGGCAAAGTCGTTGAGAGTGACTGACATGGCCAGGGCTGTGGTCCAGAAATCAGTGCAATTAAACCAGCAGCGGCTTCGACGACGTTCTTCGTGCCGAGAGGGTTTCACGTGAACTGCGTTGGGGAGTCATCAACGATGGAATTCACAGCGTGACAGCAACTGGCATGACCAAGAGCACTGATGCACCGAGGCTGAGATATACAACAACCAATGAAATTAAATCAGCTGTGGTTAGGGAACTAGATGAAACAAAAAAATATATCTACACATGCTTGAGTCATTTAGGACTTGATGCAAACGTCACAGAAACATAAATGAAAAATTTGGTTTTTTTCACATTCTATTTTAATGCCTTCATAGGATGGCTTTCAGCTTAATAGTGTCCTGAATATACAAGTTCATCCATTATCTTCACTTTACCCAATTTACTTCAATTATATCATTTTTTTATAGTCTAAACATATAAAAAAATCTATTCATTGGAAGTAAATAAATACCAAAACAATTGAAAATCCCACAAGCCAGTTGTGTAACGCACACCTGTACAGTAACTGCTCGATAAATAAGTAACTGATAAAGCAGTTGCAACACAGTCGTAAACTGAGTGCGCCACGCACGTGGAGCGTGGAGATGCGGGTAATAACAAGAAGTCAGCATCGTTTCGCACGACTTTCAATTTGACCTTCGGGATTGCAAGTTTCATTTCTTCCCAATCTTTTTTTTGGTTTTCAGAGGTCCGTCCCAAATTATTTTTTTCTCATCATATCCACCATCCTTATTTGAAGGACTCTCTGTATTATGCGAAGGAGTTCTGTGACCCTGTACTCACTCCTGGAGGTTATCCTGCGCCTCTTCCAGCACAGCCCTCTCTTTGCTAACGGTAAGCAGTTGACCCTCCCGCTGCTCCAGCTTCTGCGTCAACTCGTCGATGATCTGCAAACGAAAAGGAAGAACGGCTCTTGCTGGTAAAGATTTAATCGCCGCCTTGTGCTGATGACCACTCCTGTAACATGTCACTGTCAGTGACACGATAAATAGAGTTAAACCAGCTCAATATATTTAACCCAAGCATATGGTGCTGAAGCCTATGGACAACATATGACCACATCTGCACCTCTGATTAGCTTAGCACGGTTGGCTACGTAAGGTGCGAACGATGCTCAACCTGCATTCATAAACGGAAATAGGCCCAATCTCATCATTCATCTGAGTAGCTAAGCATAGATAGCACAAATGCGTTGCTATAGCCTGCTACAGGTGTACATGATGAGCAGCAGAGGGCAGTGCAGACAATGTCGTTATATTGTACGTTGATGCTCCAAGCATCAATACCTCCTGCCTTCACCACCGACCGGTGTGGTAAAGCATGGTGTTAAAAAATACCCGTCATGATCTGCATTGAGCAGTGAAATGACAAATAACTGTACGTGCACAAAGGATCTTGGGGGTTTATGTGACTGACATAAGCATATGTGCCTTATGCCGTCAATGGTAAATATTCAAATTGTATTGTAGATGTAAGATCTAAGTCTATTCGTCGAATAATGTTCATGGGTCCCCCAAAGTTAGCCAATTGGTCAAGTACAACCTGATGGTAATATTGAGCGTTTGGGTCCTTTGTCAGTTGATGGATTCAATGTTAACCTATGTATTCTATGCAAGTCTATTGCACCCATCTAAGTCCACTACTCCTGTTAGGTCGACAGATTCCCTCAAAGCTGATGGTGCTATGTTCGCTTTTGGAAGCTGTGGAAGCCTATTGGTTGTTCGTAACTCTCTGTGTCTGTGTGACTAAAGTCTGTGGGACCCATGTTGACCTAATCTGACCTTTGGGATCGCGATTTTCACTTCATCCCAATATTTTATAATTTCCAGGGGTCCTTCCCAGAAAAAAATCTCATTATATGCACCCTCATTATTTCAAGAACCCTCTGCATTACGCAAACAGGGTTTCTGTGACCTGTAATTCCAAAACAAGCTGAACCAGTTTTTTGCCACTTAAAAGTAAGCCAAGTGTATTTACATAAAATAATTTATGTCTAGAAATGACACTCGTCAGCCAGAGACACAACACGGGTAATTGCAGCAATTGAAGAGGAAATCGAGTAACTACTCGTGCAGTGTATTTTTAGACATCTCAATAAGTGTTGCCATTAAGATTTTATTCTAGTACCGCAAAAACCCAAGCCAGTTAAGATCAACTTGGGTTTTGTTTTGGGTTTGTGCTGCCTCGCCATAGCCAAACACCACATTCGTGTACATCCATTTGTCAATCCACTGCTAGATGAGAGCCTCCCCCCACACCATGCTGGTCATAAAAGGTATTTGACCGCACTAAACCACGCTAGTCAGTGTCGATTGGCGAAGGTGGAATGCGTAGATGTGGAAGATTATAACACAACTACAGATTTTGCTACGCTGCCATCTACTGCCCACTGCATAGGCCCACTGACCTTCTGATGACCTTTTAGTGCGTGGTCACCTATGCGAAAAGTATTATCCAAATGGACGAGATGGGGCACATTCCGCGTGAATTGAGCACAGGTAAACACACGGCCAAACTGAAAGGTGACTGTCCAACCTTTTGAAGTTCCATTTTTTCATATCCGAGGGAGAGGTGTTCCAGCCCTCTGGGCGTCCGCTTGTTCTGCGTGACAACCTGCGCCTGCTCCTGAGGCGCCGCCGCCGCCTCCTCCGCCAGGGCAGCTGCAGCGGCATCGTGGGCAGCACCAGCCACGTCGCAATCCAACCGTATGTCGGACATCACCAAGGCGGCCTCCTCGCCCTCTAGTTTTGGTTCGGTGGGGTCCAGAGTTTCGCCAAGGGCCTGCGTGTCTGAAGCGACCGCCTGTTCCTCATACACCGGCGTGGTACTCCGCTCCATCTCCTCCACACTGTCCACGTCGTGCTGGCTGAAGCCAGACACTTCCAAGGCGTCCTCACTGGACTTGCCTTCAGCCGGCACAACATCCTCGTCAGCAGGCACGCAGCCTTCAAATGGCCCACGGTCGCAATCTGCCACGGCGGATTGCTGCTCCTCGTGCTGCGGCCGCTCCTGCTGCTGATGGTCGTAAGAAGCTGGTTGGGTCTGTGCGAAGCGCGAGCCTCCGACCTCGTCGTCCGAGTTGACCTCGCTGATGCTGCGGCTGTCCAGCGAGCGCACGCTCACCGAGTCGATCCTCTCGAAGCCGTCGGTGGAGGAGCTGCCACTCTCGTACAAGCGCTGGTCATCGTCACCAGGTGCCGGCAGGAAGGACTGCACCTGAACGAGCGGGGAGAGCGCGGCCTTGTGGTCAGCACGTGAGCTCGCCGAGTTTTCGCTCTTCACGCTCTCATGGTCCAGCACCTCGATGTCGCTCGTGCTCGACGTTCCGGAAGAAAGCGGCCCTGCCGGAGGAGACGGAGTCTTGCTCTGCCGGTCCTCGCTGCCACCATCCATCAGCGGTGCCTTCACGTCCGATGTCTCCTCTGCCGTGGCATCAGTATTGTAGGAGCACTCGTCTACAATCTCCGTTGATTCTTCCGCTGCAGCTGCTAGAACCATGCTTATCGACGAGCTGTCCGTGTCTTCTACTTTACCATCCAACTCGTCACTTTGCTGCTGTGTATCATCCTCGTCTTCTTCTTCTCCTTGCTCACCGACGCTCATGTCCGTGTCGGGCATCTGCCACGAGCTCTGTAAATCTCCAAAGTTCTTGCTCTCCGAGCCATCCGTGCGTTCATCACTCGGCAGGCCGCTGTCTGCCTCGCAGGGCGATTCTGTGGATGGCTTCCGTTCCAAGGAACTCGCTTGGGATGCAGTGTCCGGTCCTGACATTGGCTGCAGGCTTGGCTCGCTGGCTGCAGACTTGTGCACCTTGCTGTCAAGTTTCCTCCCGAGCTGCATCCCTCTCTGCGCCGCTTTCGGCTCTTCCGACTTTTTCTCATCAGCCCTGGGCATCCCGTCATTCTCCTTCACTCTGTTGCCGCCAGGCCTGGGCGAGGACGTGTCCTGCTCTCCCGTGAGAAATGCGCTGAAGAAGCTGTCCGTGTCTTCGTTCAGGGTGCGCGACACGGGCGTGGTGATGGCGGGGGAGAGGTCGTCGGCTTCCTCCGAGTGCGGTGCCGTGCCCCACTCGGAGGAGCTGCCCCATGCCTCGCCCCCGGACCCAATCACGCTCCCTGGACCTGTCCAGAAAAGTGACGGAAAAAAAATCAATCATCATGAATCTAGATTGAAAACTAATTTCTTTAGAACTGTTTTTGTGTTTAGTTTGTTGTTCTCCCCCTGTACCTCCGATTATAGTACGGGTAGCTACGTACGGTGCGAAAGAAGTTCAACAAACATACATACTTATTATTTTGTATGGATTAATAACAGCAGATTAAAAATTTAATTTTATATTTGTTATCTACTAAATTTTTTGTTCAGAAATAGAGTGGATCTCCTTTAAAGGAGTGAAGACAGGGTGTTGACAATGTGGTCGAAGGTTTAGGATTCATGCCCACTCACAGACAAACATACATACAAAACAGCCCATGCTTTTATACTTAACCATGTTCTATCGGCTTTTGTGCCACTCGATACAGAATGGGAATTATCATGTTTGTAAATACTTTGGTGTTTTCATATTAGATAAACTGTCTATCTTTAAATGCATGTCAATGGTGCATAAGATGATTAATCATTTATACATTTGCCTCTACAAAGCATGATGACAATATAAATCAGTACATTTAATCCATAGAAAGCATATGGAGTTAATAGATGTTCATCCTGACACCATGAGATTGGAAACGATGCTCGATATTTCTTTGCGATCACTATTATTCACATTTTCGCCATAAGAGCCATTGCATCACGTTGCCAGCAATAGTCAGTGTACCTTTGCACTTGAACAATATTAACTGCAAATAATGTTATCAACAAAAATTGACAGCACTCTATTTTTCTGTTGTAAGGCAGTGTTCATGAGAAATCTGATGAGTTTGTTTTGCTATTAAATGTTCAGGCATGTAGAGAAGAAAATAAAATGATTCAAGGCTTCTCAGGCTTTAAACTGCACATGCTCATCTTAGTTATGCTATGGGTGGAGTGCATACTTTCCAGGATTTAAGCCACACCAGAGTTTACTTTGTTACAATTTACAATTTTAACATTATGTTTTTCTCCACTTATTAAGGATCCAGGTTGTGGTTAAATAATAAAGGGTGAAAGTTAAGCTGAGGTGACAAATACCTCCCTTAAAATTATATCCACCCTCTCCCCTCTCTCACTGCTAGCTTAAAGGGAACAGATGCATGGACATGGCAATACTCGGATCACATTTATGATATTCTCCAGATTATACAACTCTCCAGAGAGTAAGATGTATCTCAAACTTGAGGCCTGGTGTTAATGAAGTTATTCAAATCTGGACCCACATATATACACGAACCAGATTATAAGATGAAACTCCTGCTTTAAAATACATGGGGGGGAAATTCATCTTAAAATCTGGAGAATCAGGAAATTACATTACATCAAGAAAATAAAAAAGTGTTACGTCTAGGTTAAACCTGATTGGTCTGAGCCTATTACCTGACCCACTTATTGAACCAAACCCTTAACTAAATGCACTCGACTGACCAATAAACTATGCCAAAAACATCACACTACAAGTCTGCGACCCAGTCTGTAAGTTCAGCTGAGCAATAGGCAACGTCTTGCATCATCACAGAATCGTAAGTGCTCCACGCGTGCCAATTATACACACATCCACATTTTTTCAACATATTTATTGAATATTATGTTCATGCCAGCTGGCTTGGTGACATTGTGACGTAACACCTGTCTCGCATTAGGAAACATATTTCACATCCAGGTCAGAGCTCAACTTCAATTATCTCTCTGGGATTAATATAGAGAGTACCACTTAATGGGAGGTTAACAGAGGTTGTCTTTACAGCCGAGTGGGTGCCCCGAGGGCTAACACTGCATCAGCACCACCGAGAAAATGGGTTCGAGTCAGGACTCCGACCCATGATGATACGGTTCTAGTTAAACGTCTCAGATGGCGTAAGCATGACTGTACAAAAACGTATTATCTATCCTTGCTTTTTTCCTACAATTAGGAATCATTTCAGTTCTGAGGAATAGATATTTCTCGTCTCAATACAGTGGGACAAGCACCTCTGTAGTGGGGCAAGTGAGACGGTGTAACATCTAGTGGGGTAAGAGGTAACAGAAGGGACCTTTCAGTGGCTGTTCTCCAACATGCAATGGCAGTCCACTTTCTACAGCAGCTCCTAATGGAAATGTACGCATCTCATGAGAAAATGCCAATCGCTTGATTGTAATGCAGTTAGGAAGTGACGTGGGGAAACACTGCTCCTTATCAAATATATTAAATGTAGGTGACTGGCTCAGGATCTCTACACGAGAGAGCATGACGTAACGGGTCATGTTTAGGGCAATAGTTGCAGGCATTTGCCAACGGCAACACATTTAGGATGACCAGTGATGGCAACTTAAATCATTCCGATGACGTACATGTACTAAAATAACGTAATTTTATCGGCGAATCTTCAAGTCAGAAGACATACCGAGGCTCCCACAAGGTCATGCGGGAGGGGGGCGTGTGGCACAGTTTGGCGTCAGCTATCATAGAGTGTGGTCGTATCGCTACGGTTCTCTGCGGTGAGTCCAATGTCTTTAAAAACAACGGCGCTACGCCTCTCTAAATAAATTAAACGCCGAACCGCTTGCGCATTCCGAGATTCCGCGGTGAACAGGACCCACCCTGCAACTTGCAGATGTGTCCAACATCACCCATCTAGCGAGCACGTTCTAATCCTTGGCTGCCACTGTGTCATTAGACCCGACCACAACACATGTGCGTGTGCCCCCTTGTGCTCACCGTCCAGCAGGAGGTTGGGAGCGTTGCCGCCGTCCCACGAGAGTCCGTCCTCCTTGATGTCGAGCACGCGGTCGATGGATTTCTGGGCCGTGGACAGCGCCTGCTTGGCAAAGCTGGACAGGTGTGACGTGTTGAACCAGCTCATGGTTGGCTGCAAGGAGGAGGAGGTCTTGTCTAGATTCCGGGTTGAGGTGCTCTGACGAGACCCAGAACCACAGGGGCTGCCTTTCAGGAACGCGCATGAAATGGAGTAGAGACAAGTAAATATCAAATTGACATGGTTCACAAACAGTGCTGTACACGATAGTGTTCATGGCATGCTGTGTAAATAGAGTTGGTGAAGCAGAGGTTGGAATTTAAAAGACAAAATCCAAAAAACAAACAGCTCTTAACTTTCAGACAAATACCGTATATAGGGCTGTGTGTCCCTGTCTATATGAAGTCAGTTTCATGCTTAGTTCATGAGAAAAGGAATGTAAAATTATGGCCAAGCACATCAATTATGTGGAGCTGCATTGTCAACATAGTGTAGTACGGCAAAATATATTATCGCACTGTACTATGCTTTAATGTCTAGGCTCCTTGATTTTACCAATCTGCACTGACCAGCATGCTTAAGTATCGTCCAATAACCCCCTCGGCAAAAGGAGAGACCCTTGTTAGAAGTGTATTGGAAAAAAAGCTTTAAATGTGTTCATCAATACGATACGAATTTGCATTTAAGTATTAAAATGTGTAGAAGTGATGTCAGTGACATCACTGGCCATAATTTCAGTCATTAATTTTAATAAACTCATGATAGATAACCCAGGACACACAGCCACAGTGTGTGCTAAAAGATAAGAGCTATTTTTTTTCAAGCTGCATCTTCCTGTAAGGAGGAAGTAGTTCCTACCTTTTTATTGCTGCAAGGTCAGCCCCTGCATGCTGCGTCAGTCAGATCGTGCCTACAGGTGCTCACTGATGGGAGGGAAGAGTGGGAGAAAGAGAGAAATTGATTAGGGTCAGATGAAGTCAACTTCTCAAGGGCTTGGACAGCAAATAAGTCCACGCCTGCGCGAGTTCCAGTTGGCAAGGTGATGAATGCTGCCTAACACTGCTCTCGCTCGTTCGGGGTGAGAGTGGCTGAAGCTAAGCGACTCCTTCCCCACGGAAGGCACAAGATACGTCATAGTTGTAAGGTGGTGGTGTTAACAGCAGAATGTGGCCCTGGCTCTAAGAGACCTGGCATGACAGTGTATTTGCTACACATGCTACTTGCTCTTGCATAACCTTACACGTGGCATTAAACATCTTAAATACATAAAGGGATTAATAAGTCAGGTTTTGGGAGTAAATATATTTTACTGCTTGTACGGGTCTTCCATACCTGGCAATTGAAATAGTGTAGAGGACATCCAGGCTAAATTCCAGGGTTTAGAATGGCGCTGTAGATTATGTTGAGTGCAGGAAGTGTAAATGGCGGAGGTTAATATGGTACAGTGATGCAATTTGCATATATTGTAGGTGTTATTCGAGATATCTTAATATCGCTGATGAAGGTGTTATAAAAGGAACATGCAACCCAAACAACAAAGATGCTTCTTCCACAGAAACTGCACGTGCCTACACTTTGTGTCACTGGCTTGCCACCAAAATTGCTTAGCGCTATTAATCAGAAAAATATATATGCACTTAAAAACTACTGACAATCCTGTGAAAATAGAAGAATCTAGGCGAGTCATTTGATTGACACTAGGATTTCTGGGAGTGATATTAGTGATCGCACCAAAATACTCTCATTATTCACTCGTTCCCCACCACGTAGCCCAGAAGCCAGTAACTGTGTTGCTTTATTTCAGCCTATGCCCAATTGATCCGGAATGCCCCTGAACCCTGCGTCCTGTTCTAGAATGTTAAGCAGGCCTGAGCCTGAAATGGTGTTTGGATAGACGGCCAATGTGTATAACAAATGTTATGCTTCGGCGCTAAGTAGTGGGCAGAAGAAAAATGCTGTCCTGTACGCCATAACTCCCACGTTTATAATCCGGTCCTCACCAACCAACACTGACCGGTGTGACCAAGTATGGGCAATTAACCCCCACATATTCTTGGTTCTTTCGGTAAAGTCACGTAGAAGGGAAATAATCAAATAACATAAATATAAAACAATAAAAATCATCACGACGTTTCGACTGCAACACAAGCAATCATCATCAGGTGTGATTTCATCAGGTGTGATTTTACACCTGATGATGATTGCTTGTGTTGCAGTCGAAACGTCGTGAGAATTTTAGTTGTTTTATATTTTTATTATTTTATTATTTCCCTTCTACGTGACTTTACCGAAAGAACCAAGAATATGAATCCCTGCAGTCACGAAACCTTAAAATCAAAATTTAACCCCCACATCTTTGGGAGATCCTCATCCAGCAGGGTCACGATGATTCAGGGGCCGCACATGCTTAACCTGTAGTTGCCGTAAAGGTGTAGTTGCTGCTAAAACTAACCCCGAGGGTGCCGGTGCATGTAGCCAGCAGTTGCCGTGCTGCACAAGCTGCGTTTTTTACCTGCACTGGACTTGCACAGTTAAGCCAGAGTTGTTGCATGTCATCTGCATTAGCTACAGTTAAGCTGTACGGTATCTATTATAAGCACATACAGTTAAGGCTGTCGTAGTCGTTAGTGTTGGTACTCTAATGGGATAATCCGAATGCCTCGCTCCAATTAAGTAATTGACATGTTGCGCGTGGGACCGTGACTTTTGAGTCCTTTTTCCCCATTAACCAAGGCCTCCAACTCGCAGCGTGTAGCCCAATAACACAGAATCAAGGGGAGCACCCACGATGCAAGGCAGAGAACGAGTTGTTCTTTATTCCGTAGACTTGCCCTGCAATTCGCATCTGCCACGCACACACAAACACCGAGGTACGACCCTCCACACAAGCTGTTACGGTCCAGTAAATATACAAACGTTGGGTCAACGTTGGTATTTGGTGGTTGCCGATCCAGGAACTGTTCAGGCTCAGACCATGCGTAGGTTTCGAGGTCTGACGGCACTGGGCGTATCAACAAGAGTGGATCAACACAGTATCGATTACATCGACACGGGCGAACAATAACTGCGCTAGATGCATCAGCGGTGTGAATTACATCAACAGGAGGGGGGGGGGTGATCAGGACCGTACCGTGTTAATTGCATCAACGCTGTTTCATTGCATGCACCATGCGTTGGTGGGGCGCTGCGGTGGCTAGGAGATGTTAACCCCCTCGCCTGGTATACAGGAGGTCGTGGGTTCGAGCCTGATGCCTGCTGTATATTTGGAGTGTGCGTGTCTCTCTCTCATCATCATCACGGTGGCTATGAGATGTTAACTACCTCGCCTGGTACACAGGAGGTCGTGGCTTCGATCCTGATACTGACGCCTGCTGCTGTATATTTGGAGTTTGCGTGTCTCTCTCATCATCACGGTGGCTAGGAGATGTTAACTACCTCGCCTGGTACACAGGAGGTCGTGGCTTCGATCCTGATCCTGACGCCTGCTGCTGTATATTTGGAGTTTGCGTGTCTCTCTCTCTCTCCCCGTGGTCGCGTGGATTTGTGTCCGGGTCCTCCGGTATTTCCATCCACATTTAGAATCAACATCACGCGTTTTACAAAGTATTTAGCTGCTGCTGTAAATTTCCGCATAATAAGCCACTTCGTTGAGCTACCATTTGTGATGTCGCTTCTGAAGAAAATAGCTATATCGCGCAGTAAGGTCTTAACCTGGTAAGATTATAAAAAAAAGTTAAATCGATAAGTTACGAATCGCACCAACACGGCTGATCCACCAATAAGCCACAACAACCACCACCAAAGATCCCCCGTACAACCTTAACAGACAGTAGGGGCAAGTGCTGTTAGCGAGCACCTATGAAGGCCAGCAAGGTACACGAGGGGGTGGGTGACCAGCACCACACCCGACCGCCTTTGTCTCCCTAGTGGCGATGTTTTACTCCACATCGCACCAAGGTACTCATTCGAGGCCGAGTCAACCTAGGAGAAGGGCCCACGGACCGGTTCTGGTAATCGCTAATCATTGGTGTCGGTGGCCGTGAGCACGAATCGAACTTGGGGTCTCCGGGTTCGTAGCGCAGCGCGCTACCGCCACCCACAACCACCACCACAACCACCACCAACCACCACCACAACCACCACCACCAACCACATCCACCACCACCACCAACCACATCCACCACCACCACCCACAACCACCAGCACCACCACAACCACCACAACTACCACTACCACAACCAACCACAACCATCACCACCACCACCCACAACCACCACCACAACCACCACCACAACCACCCACATCCACCACCAACACCACCACCAACCACAACCACCACCACCACAACCAACCACAACCACCACCAATCACCACCACCACAACCACCACCACAACAACCACAACCACCACAACTACCACGAACCACCACCACCAAAACCACCACCACAACAACCACCACCATCCCCGCTCACCGCGAGCTCCTTCCACGACCGCCGCTGCCGTGGTGGCGACCCGAGGCGTCCATGTTTTGCGAGTGGATCAGCGAAGGCCGCGAAGAGTCGCTGGGACGACGGCGGCGGCGGCCTCCGTTCAAAAAGCAATCGGCAACGATCGACCCTTGGGGGCGAGTTCGAATGGGTGGAGTAGTGGTGGACGCCCCGTGGCTCCGCGAAAGACTCCTTCCACCCTCACCACCCTCCTACCAAGGCAGCGTGTCCACGTAGCCTCGCGCTGCTTGGGCGATGACGTCATTTGTTCATGATGATTGACGTCACGCACACTTCGACTGTTTACCCACCACACCACCACCACCTGACACGCCGTGACGTCATTTGTTGATGGTGAATGACGTCACGTGCACTTCGACTGTTTACCCCCCCAACACCACCACCTGACACGCCGTGACGTCATTTGTTGATGGTGAATGACGTCACGTGCGCTTCGACTGTTTACCCCACCCACCACCGCCGAAGCCGCCGCCACCACCACCTGACACTCCGTGACGTCATTTGTTAGTTAAGGCGATGGCGATAGTTGCGTGACGTCATTACGTGGAGAAGACGGGACGATGTAGAAAATGCGGTACTGTACTCGAACCTGTCAACCCCTTATCAGTGCCCCACCTTGTTAGAGACCAATTTAGACATTATTGGTCACCACGGGCCACCAACCACAACCACCACAACCACCACAACCACCGCCACCACCAACAACCACCACAACCACCATTAACCACAACCACCGCCAACAACCACAACCACCACAACCACCACCACAACCACCGCCACCCACCACCAACCACCACCAACCACAACCACCGCTCCTACACAACCACCACCACAACTACCACCACCAACCACAGCACCACAACCACCACCAACCACAACCACCACAAACCACAACTACCACCAACCACAACCACCACCTTATAAACCTCAACGTGCATCCTACAAAGTCTCATCACAAGGGAGAAACAAACAAATAGAGAAATATCGATTTATTTATTTTCTCGCATTGAAACGACCGTACGCCGTATGGACCTGAAAACTCAATTTGCCAGTAACAGAATGCAGGGTAAACCGTGTGGGTTGACACTACTTTACATGTATGTGTACTGCACATGATTGTATGTAGAACTTCTTTCACACCGCACGTAGCCAAGCGTGCCAATCGTAGGTGCAGGGGAAGAACAACAAATTAAGGAAAAAAGCAGTTCTAAGGCAGAGTGGGGGGCACAGGTGGTGCATCAGCCCAGTCATCTCAGTCGGTCAACCCATGGCACCACCTGGGTCTGTCCCGTGACCTCCTGCACCTAGCCTGGCACAGTTGGGGGCACAGCTGATGCATCTGCCCAATCATCTCAGTCTGTCAACCCATGGTACCACCTGGGTCTGTCCCGTGACCTCCTGCACCTAGCCTGGCACAGCTGGTGCATCTGCCCAATCATCTCAGTCGGTCAACCCATTGCACCACCTGGGTCTGTCCCGTGACCTGCCAGCAGCCTTCAACACTTCACGTGGAGACCTCAAAGTGCACCTAGCCTGGTACAGGCGCCGTGGGGACGTCACTGCAACTTATGGCAAATGACGGCTGTTGTTGTACATGATATTGGTAGGAACCTCCTGGTTACACTAGCCCACAGGGGATTATTGTGTCCGTCCGTCCGTCGTGCATCCAAAAATGGGAGGGGTGGGGCTGGGTGGAGGGAAGGGTGGGGAGGGGCTGGGTGAGGAGGGTGGGGAGGGGCTGGGTGGGGAGGGAGGGGCTGGGTGGGAGGGGTGGGGAGGGTGGGGAGGGGCTGGGTGAGGAGGGTGGGGAGGGGCTGGGTGGGGAGGGGCTGGGTGGGGTGGGGCTGGGTGGGGAGGGGCTGGTCACCCCGTGGTGCCCTTATAAAACTCAACGTTTAACCTACTCACGCCGGCTTGTGCCCGCCCTCACAGTCGGCCATATTTGCTGCTTGCGTTGTGGCCGAAACGTCGAGATAATTATTTTATTATGTTTAATTTGTATTATTTCCCTTCTACGTGACTTTACCGAAAGAACCAAGAAGAAAAAAAGAGGATTATTCACTCTCTGCTGACCATTAACCGCATACCGGCTTGACACTGCTAAAATGTGAAATGGACAGCAATTCAACAACAAGGGATCCAGCGTGAGGCTCTGGCCACATTGTGAAATTGTCACTCCTCCTTGTGTCCTTACAGGACTCGCAAAGAGGACTGCGGAATGTGTATACAGCTGACATTGTCGACAAGTTTCCAATAGCCAGCTTCAGCATGAAAATCACGGAGTTGCCAATGGAGTCGCAAATTGTCCCACCAGCTGCTTAATCCCTTGTCCCTACATTACGAGGTGAGCAGACGCTGTCGTTTGAGGTGCAGATTACCTGGAAATCGCATGGAATTCAACCATGGTTAACCAGAGTCCTGCTTGACAAAACGGTTGTAGCAACCATCGAATGTGCATCACCTGCCTGAAGTAAACGATAAAAGAGTGTGGCATTCATTATTTCTTGAAATAAACATTTAACATGCATTTTGTTTTATATATACCTTGCCTTATCATGTTCTGTGTGCTGCGTGGGTATGAAGAACTGTATACTCTTAGTTTTTTCGGTAAAGTCACGTAGGTAAAAAATGAAATTAAAATTAATGAAAAATAAAATAATTCATTTTTATTTCATTTTTTACCTACGTGACTTTACCGAAAAAACTAAGAGTATGAATCCTTGCAGTC
The DNA here is from genome assembly GCF_964198595.1 of Lampetra fluviatilis. Lineage (NCBI taxonomy): Eukaryota > Metazoa > Chordata > Hyperoartia > Petromyzontiformes > Petromyzontidae > Lampetra > Lampetra fluviatilis. The sequence goes on from NC_136308.1 coordinate 4,393,046, forward strand.
ACGAAAGCTTCAAATCTGAGGAACTGCTTAATCACATGCGACAACAGGGCAAACTTGAAGCAAGCAGCACATGCGCCTTTGTTACCGTTGTCCCAACAGCAGCTGATGCTGAAGTCGTTGCAATCCCAATATCTCAGGTTAGCAAATACCGCAATGCAACTCACAGACAGCTTTTGGCTGCACTGTGTAGTGAGCTGCCCATGGCTGCTTTCAACAAACGCCTTGCAGTACTCCAGGGAATTCACGGCCACTCGTCTGTCACAATACAAGCAAACATCAATGCTTCGCTAGGGTCCTATAGATAATCTCGCCACCAAGCAATCCTCCAACATCTTCTTGGTTCTTTCGGTAAAGTCACGTAGAAGGGAAGTAATAAAATAATAAAAATAAAACATAATAAAATAATTCTCACGACGTTTCGGCCACAACACAAGCAGCCGTCCTCAGGTCAAGACCAGGTCTGTCGAGGCGACAGCGTCTAAATGAAACACCACCACGCTTGGAGCGTCTATTTAAGCTGGGTTGGAAGGGGGGAAAATGCGCCTTGACAAAAGAATCTGCATATCAAGAGGAATTTATAATATTTATGGGAAATGCAGGAATGCGACTAGTGCTAATTTGTGAAATGCGTGGGAGGTGGGCGGGGGTTTTTCAAAGTCATTATGCCTATGCATTATGCAGGATTAGCAGCATCAGCTTAAATAGACGCTCCAAGCGTGGTGGTGTTTCATTTAGACGCTGTCGCCTCGACAGACCTGGTCTTCACCTGAGGACGGCTGCTTGTGTTGTGGCCGAAACGTCGTGAGAATTATTTTGTTTTATTTTTATTATTTTATTACTTCCCTTCTACGTGACTTTACCGAAAGAACCAAGAAGATGAATCCCTGCAGTCACGAAAGCTTTAAATCGAAATCCTCCAACAATTCAGATAGGTTCCTCGAGTAATCAATCAGGTGTTTCACCGGATTCAAACAGGTCGGTCAAAACTGTCATCACGAGCACAATGGTGTCGTCAGGAGGGCTGCCATCTATGCACGACGCGAAAATGCCTGAACACGCGAAGTTGGCCTAAGAGCCTTGAGCAGTCATTGGCTTCATCATGCGACCTTTCCGGTTAATGCAGACATGATTGCTGGTAAAAGATTTCTGTTTGGTGGTTTAACATCTTAATACCTGTTTTATTGCCAAAGGGTGAAACCTCACATCTAGATTAAATTCTTAGTCATTGGCTTGTCAAAAGCCAAGACGTCCCAGCGGCAATCTGGTTGCATTTCAAATGCTGCACACGAGGCCAGAAAGAACCAGTTATGCTGCGTTGGTTTTGTTGATGAACGTGCTCTATGTTTGCTTTAGGATGAGGTTGGACACATTGGTACGTTACTTCATGGTCAGTCGGTTTTTTCAAAAGCACTCCAATTTTCTTTCTTCCTCCTTTATTGTATTTTAATCCTAGTGAAACTTAAATGGGTATAAATATCCAGGTTCTTTTTCTTAATTTGACTTGTAAAACACGTGTTTTGCTCATTTCTCGTGGCATATTTACCAGGTTATTCAATAATTTACCCTGGAGGTAATTTCTATTGGTTGATGACTAGCAGTTAGGGTTTTACTTTTTTTCACCAATTCAATGTGCCCCTCGTGATTGAATTGTTTAAAGCATAGCTCATTCATAGCCTTAAAAAGCAGAGCTTACACCAAAGTCACTGCCTGAGGAATCCTCACGCAAGAGATTACATTAACCTTTGGTGCTGAACCCCTTTATACTTTAGTAATATGCTGTCAGCACGGACGATAAACCCAGTGACTGAAGTTTGATTTCCGACCACTGATAAAATCTGTGGCGAGTGATATTTGAAATCCGAAGAGGCACACCCCCACCTCCCCTTCAATGCGCAGACACGCGTGGTTAAATATTAATGTAGAGCGCTTCACAAGCGGTTTGCCAAAGGCAAGAAATTATTATACTAGTCAACGCAAACAATACATTGCAACAATATTGACCTCGTGGATAATGAATGATAAATGATCGTGAAATAATTTCAAGCTTCACCTTCTTAACTAAACACAGTACCGGTCTACAGAATTTGAACACCTTTTAAATGATCTTCAAGGCCTGCCTAAAAATATTTATTTCAGAAGGCATTTCATATTTTAACTGGCTCACTTCTTACCTAAACAACCCCATTGCCATTGGTGTAAAACGCCTTGTGTTTTTATGAAAGGTGTTATATAGGCTGCAATTATTACAGGTTTTTATTTTAGTGCTGTCATGTTACTAAGTGGCACCAACAAAACAAAGCATATTAGTACACATTTATTAAACGGCAGACATGACACACTCATTAAAATGCATTTTGTAATATTTCACACTATTTTTGAATAATCCGCATGTAACAGCATAAAAAAATGCTGTGCTAGACAACTCATCTTCAAGTAACATCACCGCACACACTGCAATGCACGAAGAAATGTGAACACTGCATACACCTACTCAGCCCATGGGCAAAACAAAAGTTACCCACTGTTCAGTCCCCCTTCACCTGTAAACCTTGCGCGTTCGCAACCACAAAGGGTTGCGACATTACGAAATGTCACCTTTGCAAGGCATACCCTCCCTCCTGCAAGTCTATTCTGCAGGTACTATACTGCATTTTGGAAGCCCCACAGCACTTTTCATACTGAGAAAAACAACTCATGAATGGGAGTGCAGAATAAGAAATGATCAAATAGAGCAAATTAAGTGTGCTTGTGTTTCTCTACAAAAAGCTCTCATGCCAGCTCCTCAGGAATGCACATTGCACCTGCCTGTACAATCGTTACCAGGCAGACCATGTTTTTTATGTTGGAGCAAATATTATCTGTGAAGAAAATGTGAAACTAGCAGCAGCGCTACTCTCCTGAACATGACAAATGCTGAGGGGGGAAGAGAATCGTCATCTTCAAAAGTGAGGGTTATTTTTAAATCCTTTATATTAAGTTCGCTTGCTTGCTTAGGACCGTGCAAATCTTTCGGGCGTTTTTTAACCCACTTCCCGTGATCCAATCGAGCTGACATTTTGCACACAGACTCGTTGTGCATGACAATGCATTTTCGTGAAAAAAAAATTCCAAAATTTTACACTGTTTAGGGAATTTAAAAAAAATATTTAATTACCAATTGTTTAATGCTGCCAGACAATCATCTGACCCATAGGTGGCAGCCATCTCAAGCCAGAGGACGAGAGGACTCTCGCCGCCCCGATGCCACGCATATAAATGATTTATAGTGAAAAACTTTGTTTTTACGGGTTAATTTTTTCAGGTTCAGATCAGAAACGGAAGCTGAACATACCTGGGTTTTAATTTGGATCAGTGTAACAATTAAATGGTGGGTTTGAGGGTAGTGGCAAAAGGGGCTAATGGCAAGTTTTCCTCTGACATACGATGTTCATACCTTACATCCAGAAGTATGTATTAATAAGTTTGGCACGAGCTGATAGCATTGAATTCCTTTAGCTTAATGACATGAGTCAGGGTCATGCAACCAACACAAAATTAAATATTTTCCATCATATTGGTTTCATGATACAATACGTTCATATTTGAGAATTGCATACAAGGGCAACTTTCTTGTGAGAACACATACATCACATTTGAAAGTCATAAGTGCTCTCTCTCTTCAGAGTGCAGGGTTTGGCTGTTGTCGTTTCAACAACCCTGCAAATTCAATGTGTACAGCCCTGAAAAAATGTTCCCAACAGCCAACAACAATGAATGTAACGACAGTAGTATTTATGTTGCTCAAATTGCTATCTAACCAAATATTTACTAATACCTATTTCTTACAGAATGTATTATTAGGCGATAGGCAAAGATAAATATACACCCAATAAGCATACATCATATCATACAGCAATGAACTTAAATGGTGATTGTTGGTTTTTCGCTGTCAATAAGACGGACTAAAACATGAAGAAAATAACTGCATGTGGTCAAGTCTTACAAAATAATGGAAAGTTTAGGCGATTGTGACGAGAATGGAGACGTAACAAAGAATGGGTACACAAGCAATAACTACTGAGAAGTTTGACGAGATGGCATGTGTGGGATATCCTAAGTCAGCTGAAGATAGGACAAATATGATTCTGCAAGGAAGAATGGAAAGTGGGGGCAGATGAAGGAAATGGAAGTGGGACAATGTGAGCAGTTGGTGGAACTCTCCATGACAAATGCTGTAGCTTGTAAAAGGTGGAAAGCATCTGGCATGGGCATTAAGCTTCAGCTGAGGGTAACACGAGATATAAATACCTGCAAGTGATGCTGTATATGGAAAAAATAGCATGTTCTAATAATGGGAAGCTGTTGCTTAGGTCTTATCTGGTGCCCAACAGGAAGCCTAGTGATAAGTGTTTCCCCACACCACAAGGTTTCAGCAATTTGACAGCCATGACTTAGGAACAAAATTTAACCCGATTAATATTATTTGTAGACATTTCACTTTAAATCACAAAAACAGATCATAAATTTGGGAAATTGAGGTAGGAATAAAAAAACAGATAAATACTTTTGGATTACATTGAAACAACTCTCAGATGCGAAGGGGCTGTCACAATTGTACGCGCGCTCAGCCGACGGGGAAGAGCACTGATGATAGGGACTTGTGGGTGTTGGTGAATTGGGTGAGAGGCCATCAACTGCTGAAGTGAAGCTTGAAAAGGACAGTCTGAGGTGTGGTGATGTCAGCCACTGCCAACTCCTGCCCATCTGTAAGACCCAGCTCTGCAGGAAACAAAGCCACACTTGGTTAACATTTTTCTTTCACTCCTCAACAAGGGGCAAAATGTTCTTCAAAAGTTGTCTTCATGCTCAAATGAGGATTGGATCAGCACTTATGTCCATTTACAGGTATAAGCTGGTGATGGTAATTCCACATTCACATGGTGTGGGGACAATCCATAGGATGCGCAACAGTGACTTCTCGCAAAGTAGTACTCTTTATTAACCCTCGAGAGATGATAGGCAGAGTTGACCCCCAGGTAGAATTTGAAACGGCAACCTTTAGATTTGAAAGTCATGTCCACAAACCACAGCACCACTGGCCAGATCTCTCTTACAACTTTAGTCTAAATAGGTAGTTTAATTTCTAAAGCGATACACTGTTTCTTCTATTCCCTCTCTCTTCACTCAACTCTGCAAAAGCGTAAATTGGTGAAAATGTGGCATGGAAAAATCTAGGATAGCATCCTTTGCTAAGGGTTCTCAGAGGTTCAGATAAACAACTTTTCTAACCCAAAAAAAACCTCTTATGGATATTGGTCGCGAAAGCCGACGTGTTAAACAAACTACTTTTGATGGTTTGCTTGTTTACGAGCTTGTCAACATAATTAGTTCTGATGCTAGGAGGGGGCAGTGTCAACAATCATTTGCATAAAATTACATGTCACACCTATGGCTCTTTAAACCATCAAATTATGTAAAAATACACTGTTAAATTATCTCTCAGAGAATAATAACGCTGGCTCACCTTGGAGGGTTTTTGACAGATTTGGTCGTGTCCTTTCCTCAATAGATGCTATCGTCTAGAACAAAAATATATTAATACAATTCAGTCATTTGGTTGCCAAAAGTTATGGCAGAGTTCTGATCAATGGCAGATTAAATATATTCTAAGGTTACTCATGGATAATGGTTATTTAAAGACTACTTTTTTTTTTTACACACATCAACATGTCATCCATAAACGAAGCAAATGATTGCATAAGAAAATCTCTCCAAACAGCAAGAAAAGTATACAAATAACAAGTTGAATAAATAATTCAACACTCACCTGCATGTACAGAGTCTTGTTTTTCCCGTCTACTGTTGCGGTTATCGCTGGTGATTTCATCTGACTGTGGGGAGAAAGGTACATGGTTCCTCCATTTACAATCTGAGTACAATCTAAATGTTGTGGCTTGGCTCTCCAACACACCGGTGTGCTGTACTAGTGACGAATTGGCCACGTTCTGTTGAAGTGACAACCCTCACTAGTTGGCTGTGTCGGGTGGTGGCGGGTTTTAATGACACATTTATATATTTACGCCATCTAACCCAAAAAACTTTCTTATGGATGATATTGGTCGCAAAGGCCGACTGTGTGTTAAACGAGATGCCTTCATCATTCTTATATTCAAAACGGGCGAAAGAATGGGTAGCTCAGGAAATTGGTCTGGCGTCTGTGTACAGCAATGCAGGAACTCACAAAGACGTGCTCTCAGTGAGATGGGTCAGGACCTCCTGGAGGCGAGCAGAGGAGGAGAACTCCAAGTTCTGTGGCACCTGGCTACACGCTGGGCAGTTGTCCTGTTGGGGAAGGTTAACCGGTTACTCCAAACACTGTCGGTAATTTTGCTGGTAGGAACCACCTGGTTCCACCAGCCCACAGGGGATTATTGTGTCCGTCCGTCGTGCATCCAAAAATGGCAGGGGTGGGGGGCTGGGTGGGGAGGGGCTGGTCACCCAGTGGTGCCCTTATAAAACTCAACGTTTAACCTACTCGCGCCGGCTTGTGCCCGACCTCGCAGTCGGCCATATTTGCAGAATACACCACGCCGCCATTGACCCTGGCCATTGACCGAGCAACCCAACGTTCCTACCAGCTCCCTCCGCAGGAATGTGTTTGATCATTTTATCTTAGCATCACAAATGTTCAGGCTGAAATAATCAATTGAGGCGTATGTCTCATGACAAATATAATGACCCTTTTTACAGTATAACAGAACGCCATTTTTTCACACCATGAGTGAGAACTTGGCTTAAGAGTAATGACAGTACAGATCTGCAATGGGATTTAGACAAGCTGATTTTGTTTAACCAGCTGAGAACTCAAGACACATTTTGAAGAATGACAAAAGCTAAACTAAATATGTATAGAAATTAAGCTAATTGAGATCAGAAAACTATTTTGTTTGTTTATTTCAAATGAAAATATTGTATAAACGTAAATTAACGTAATGTAATACATTCCCGGTCGTGTAAACTGGCTTGGGCAGATTATTCTTAGACTGATCATAGTGCAATGACAAAGTAAGTTACAGAAATATTAAGCATGCCGACTATTGTACGAATACGTAATCAGACAAGGATGCTGTCACATGCAGGTGACTATTGTTCATACTCGTGTTCTTCATTGAAGCCAACATAACCCCCTTATTCTCAATTAACACAGAGGACTATGAATTAATAATTGACACAAATAACAGGGGAGCCTTCTTCAGCAGTGACCCGCCAACTCCGATGAGGCCTCTCCGATGTACACCGGAGATGGGAGAATGCGAAGTCCCACCCCCCTCTTGTTTCAACAAAGGGTGCTTTTGTTCCAACACACCTTTCTTTCAGCTTCAAATGTGTAGGTGTACAGCCCGTCCACGTCATTGAACACCATGTAGTTGCTCAGCGGTACATAGGAGCTGCAGGAAAGCGTACTGTTAGAAATGCACGTTTATCCATCAGACCATCAGTACCACAATTCAAATGTCCGTAAAAGAAGAACGAAAACGATTTGGTTACCTGGTTGCAATCTTGAACACCTCCGTTGCACAGGCAGCTACAAAAAATTGAAATGTAAATTTTTTTATCAGTAAAAATTGACCTAAGCATACTGTGTTTGTGAGCAGAGATTTTAAACATTTTATGTTAAGAATGCAATGCAGATTACACGCTAGCCAAACACAAGACGATACATTATTCATTGCTTTTACATTTATCGATGTGCACGTTAAGTGCACAAACTACATCCATGTAACAAAAACTGATGCGTGCCCTGAAGTAATTCCTTGCTCCAATAACAATCTGATGCAAATGGCTAAAAGACCAAGATGTGGTTTGGATGCATGAGTACCAATGTTGCACAGTAATAACTGCATCCCTAGAATGAATCACTAAAACCATTTAAGCTGTACGAATGATTATAGAAATTAAGGAAGTATACAGCAGCAACTCACCAGCAATAACTGCATTTGTGGAAGCAACAGCTGGGATAATTCTCTTCACAACCCCTAGGAGTCAAAACGCCAATAATACACTTCATCAGCTATATTCAGAAAACAACACAAATAGAGGTAAAATTATGCAGTATAACAATTGCGATCTTTTAAAATTAAAAACCTAAGAAGAGCCTTACTTGAAAGATCATTCCATAGCATCACATTTCAGCATTATTAATTGAAGTCCGATCTTTAGATTCACACGGCAAGTCAGATGCTGTCCTTCCGCGCACCTCTGATGAGCACGGATGGCTACGTGCGATGCAAAAACACATTCCTGCGGAGGGAGCTGGTAGGAACGTTGGGCTGCTCGGTCAATGGCCAGGGTCAACGGCGGCGTGGTGTATTCCGGAAATATGGCCGACTGTGAGGGCGGGCACAAGCCGGCGTGAGTAGGTTAAATGTTGAGTTTTATAAGGGCACGACTGGGTGACCAGCCCCTCCCCACCCAGCTCCACCCCTCCCACCCCCCACCCAGCCCCTCCCCACCCTCCCCTCTCCACCCAGCCCGACCCCTCCCATTTTTGGATGCACGACGGACGGACGGATACAATAATCCCCTGTGAGCTGGTGGAACCAGGTGGTTCCTACCAGTATAAGGACAACAACATAGACAATCCCTTTATATCTACACATACTAGTCGATACCCGCAAGTGAGAGAGCAAGGCTGGCGTACCCTGTGTGAGTCTGTACGTCACCCCGGTGATGTGGAACTGTGCTGCTCTCGCCAGCGAGTTCTGGTAAACCCACTGGATGTGCTCTGGGTCATCTCCGTCCAAGGCCACAGCATCTATATTGGAACACAAAATGATCATGAGCTGAGGAGAGAGGAGCATGCGTCCACACTGCACCGCATGGCTGTAAAGTGTTGAAATTCGTAAATTATTTAAATTCTTCACAGGTGCATCCGTCCTGTTATTATAGAGCCAGGAAAACCTCATTGAGTCTAAAGACCCTCATTCCATAGGCTTTTGCATGAGGAAGTTGGGCAAATGATCAATTAGGGAATGTTATGCATGTTGGAGAAAAAATATGCATATGAAGGGGAGACAAAGGTTCACACAGATTGAGTTACAAACCCGTTTGCTAAACACAACTGCGTCTTGGCCACCCTGCAGTGCAGCAGCCTTGAGTCTCATACATGTGTAAGGACACTACGGGGTCTAGTGGTCCTAAATAATAATGAGAGTTTGGGGAAAAGGGGTGTGGCTGAGCCGGAGGGGGAGATAAAAGACAATGCGGAGTGGGGCTCAGGGCTGCCGTGGGGATTTGAAGTTGGACCGTCGTCGCTGGCGTCATCTTGAAGAGGATCGTCTTCACCGTCTGGGAGCGGGTCGCCTTATCGTCTTGGAAGACCAGGGGGAGATTATCTATCTTCGCCGGAGCTGCTACTCCATCGGCTCCTATATAGTCAGCCAGCTGTATAGGTGAACGTCGTGTCGCAGCTACATAAAGTCAGCCACTGTACATAGTAACATGCCATCGAGTCAGGCAGACCGTGATATAAATAAATATACATAAACAAGACAGTGTCTCCGAGTGCTACATTACACATGCGTCACCACTCCACGCTCGTTCATTGCATGACATGCATTTGGGATTAGTACCAACTAACTCTTGAAAGACTGTCACCTGCGAGGGACTGAAACGAGGGTTTGCTACGACATTCGTACCTCCGAAGGGCTGCTCCTTGGGCCACTGCAGAAGGCGGACATACTCAATGCAATGCTCTGGCAGCCGAGGCATAGAAGCTAAAGTGCAGATGGGGAAGTTGATCTGTGGAGTACAATACACACGTGCAATGAGCATAGTGCAAGCAGCCATCATTACAATTCCTCTCAAGCATTCTTTTTCTTCACTATTTTAGTGCCACTGAGAGAGAGAGATGTCAATACAAACGAATTTATGGAACTGGCAATGTCTACACGAGTGATGGGATAGTGTAAATGGGTTTTTACTGGTAGGAACCTCCTGGTTACACCGGCCCACAGGGGATTATTGTGTCCGTCGTGCAGGGAGGGGCTGGGTGGGGAGGGAGGGGCTGGGTGGGGAGGAGAGGGTGGGGAGGGGCTGGGTGGGGAGGGGCTGGTCACCCCGTGGTGCCCTTATAAAACTCAACGTTTAACCTACTCACACCGGCTTGTGCCTGCCCTCACAGTCGGGCATATTTGCGGAATAGACCACGCCGCCGTTGACCCTGGCCATTGACCGAGCAACCCAACGTTCCTACCAGTTCCTACCAGCTCCCTCCGCAGGAATGTGTAAATAATTAATCTATCGTAAATAAATTGAAATAGGGTGAAGGCCGAAATCTGAACTTCTTAAGATACTCAAATGTCGGTGCATCGCTAAGAATGTCCGTACTATGAACCTGGTTTAGTGAATCATTACCGCTGTGCCACAAAGGGACGGTGATACACCGAGTTCCTGCTTGAGATAAAAAAACCTTCTCTCTCGTTGACAGTGTGCCTTAATTACAATGTGCTTACTCTATTCTCCATCAACTATAACTATATGCCTGTTTACAACTATCACTTTACATATAAAACGTCTACCCTCTCTCAAGCTAAATCTGTGATGCTACTAATAGCCACAATGCTATCAATATTCTAATCTCTACCTAAAACCACATCTTTGACTTTATTGCTATATTACCACCAATCTTATCCCTTACCCTACACTGTCACTATTGTTAAGACCAATATTATCTATTGCCCCTACCAGTAGAATGGCCACTCTCTCTCTACCTGTGGGGGGTACAGGTCCAGGGTGCATTCTATACAGGCCGTCATGCCAGGCAGCACCACTCTGGCATTGCCCTTGAAGCCTTCGGTGCCCCCGTCAATCATGGGGATGATGGTGCTGGGGTCCAGTACTCCGTCCTCAAAGTTCAGCATGGACATCTGCAAGGCGTGGCAAAACCAGCAGAGTCGGCAATTTGCAGCTGTCCACACAACATATCATATATATGTAAGACATGGTGAGCTCATGTTTGCATCAGATCAATGCTACTGTACAAGGAATATTCATCATCAGCCATATGATATACACTCTTGGATGCAAGCTTTTACAATGTTGTCATCACTCTCCACTATCCCACAAAGACAATCCATCTTCTTGGTTCTTTCAGTAAAGTCACGTAGAAGGGAAATAATATAGTAAAAAATAAAACATAATAAAATATATTTCTACGTGACTTTACCGTAAGAACCAAGAAGATGAATCCCTGCAGTTACGAAAGCTTTAAATCGAAAAAAGACAATCCATTTCACTCCAGCGCATGGTTTACTCATTGCTTCATCCCTACGATGGAGATCCTGGTGGGCGCAATTCCTCCCCTGGATGCCATTCCATCCCCACTCTCATCCAGTAGCCATGCACACTTTATGTGATGTATTCTTCCTCAAGTCAACTTATCTTCAGTCACTATGTCTCCGATTTGCATTATTTATCCGATACATGGGTTCCTTTCTCTCTCTCTCAAAAGCAATTAAACAGTGCGTACTACCTGCTATGACATGGTTCAGGAAGAAGTTTACTAATTAAACTAAATGGAAATAAAATCTTTAAAAATGTACAATGAAGCATGGGGAGATTCATGCTTTTATTTAAAATGACAGACAAACGAACGTATAAATGAAAACACAGATTAAAGATAACTAAAACGAACAAAAATGTGGGCTTGGCTGCTAAGGAATACAAAGAGGATATCCACCAATGAGATCAATGGAACTAGCATGTGCGCAGGTATTAGATGGATTACAATACAGGAGTTGAGAGGTGGTGGGATTTTGGAGGCCTTCATCCCACCGTTGATTGACCACAGTTGATGATGACGATGATGATGACTACTTAGCCCTAAAGTGACCCTGGACGATTTTTTCAAGGTAAAAAAAAACTTACCAGCATCCCATTAATCCACCTTCTTGCAACAATTGAGTCCAGTCCACACACAATGATGTGAAACTCTGCAGATAGAAACAGAACAAATGTATTCATATGAAGACAAATGTTACAAGAGAGAAAGTCATAGATAAGTAGGCATTTGGTTAAACTTAACCATTGGAAACGATTTTATATCATGTGTGGACATTCAATACGTACGTCTGTAGAATGATTCGTCATACTCTTGAATCTTTTTGAAATGTCTGAGTTACTAATTAAAGAAGCATGAAAAATGCTTTCACAAGTAAAACAAACATCAGTATGACAGTTCTTAAACTCGCTCTATCTCAGTGGTAGCGATTCAGTGCTCTGATATGGCATTAACCAGATTCTACCTTCGGTGCCATAGTTTTAAAATGACTTTGGAAAAACAGTTATGAGTTGTTTGACTACTTTCCACTCTTTGAGAGCTTTTTTCAAATACCCATACACGGTTTCCACAACACATTCCTGCGGAGGGAGCTGGTAGTAACGTTGGGTTGCTCGGTCAATGACCAGGGTCAACGGCGGCGTGGTGTATTCCGCAAATATGCCCGACTGTGAGGGCGGGCACAAGCCGGCGTGAGTAGGTTAAACGTTGAGTTTTATGAGGGCACCACGGGGTGACCAGCCCCTCCCCACCCAGCCCCATCCCTCCCACCCAGCCCCACCCCTCCCACCCAGCCCCTCCCCTCCCTCCCAGCCCCTCCCTCCCCACCCAGCCCCTCCCTCCCCACCCAACCCCTCCCTCCCCACCCAGCCCCTCCCTCCCCACCCAGCCCCTCCCTCCCCACCCAGCCCCTCCCTCCCCACCCAGCCCCTCCCTCCCCACCCAGCCCCTCCCTCCCCACCCAGCCCCTCCCTCCCCACCCAGCCCCTCCCTCCCCACCCAGCCCCTCCCTGCACGACAGACACAATAATCCCCTGTGGGCTGGTGTAACCAGGAGGTTCCTACCAGTATAACAGACAGGACAATTATATTTTGCAAGTGTCATTAGGAACCACGCAACAGAGAAATTCTCATCGGTTAAAACGCCGCACGTGAGAAAATGAGGGATACGGCATGACATTGCAGCCTGGGACCCTGGTGTTGATGAACTCTGCAGCCACGTTGGCTTTCGGCCTGCCGACGTCCTTGGGCCTGTTCTCGAGCACAGCAAATAATAACGTCATTTATTTATCCCACCGAGTTTACAAACTCTTTTTCAGGAAAGTCCTGCATTGAGATTATATCAACCAATTCCTTCAATGCTTTTCACGCGTGAAGAAACTTTAGGTCTTGGAGAATACCAACTCATTTTTGGGTCTATAACACTTAAAAAGATCTACACAGGCGGATTAATTAACCCACTTGCAGTACTGATATATCTTGACCGCCTTGGTGCCTAGCAAGTACGGGAGTTTCACAGATCCACATGATCACATCAAACCTTGCCTCCAAAGTGCTGGATTACAGGCATGCACCAGCACGCCTGGCAAATAGGCAAGCAAGAGACATCTACTAAGTCATATTTATGGTTTTTCACACCATCATGGCAACCATGATTTCCCTGGTAGTGACATTTCAGAGGCCAATAGGCAAACCTGATACAGGAGGCTGACATGTTCAAGTGTAAAGCTGTCCAACGGCTGCTCTCACAACTCACCGAAACAGAAACTGCCGATTGAGGTTAGAGACATCGATTGTGTCCATGTCAATGACATGAATTTGTCGAAATCCTGACAGTGCCTGGAAAGAAAAAGTGATTTTTTAAAATATGTCCGTACAAGAAATAACACAAGTTCTACGTGATGATGATTGCTTGTGTTGCAGTCGAAACGTCGTGAGAATTTGTATTGTTTTATATTTCTATTATTTTATTATTTCCCTTCTACGTGACTTTACCGAAAGAACCAAGAATATAAGTTCTACAGCATTAATGGCAGGGTTCAAAGGTTAAATGACACATTTTACTTGTCTCTCTGTTCCAAAGTTCACGCCTACTATGATAACAGTGCAAGTATGAGAACAATGGCAATCAAATCAGAAAACAAATTTGCAGTGGCTTAACCTCTCCTGGTCAAAAATGTGGACAATAGCCTTCTCAGAAGAAATTTCTTAATGTAGAACTTTACCAGATCCTTCAGCAGCTCGCAGCCCAAGCCACCAGCTCCAAGAACTAATATCTTGCATGACTCCAGGAGAAAGGAGAGAGTCTGTGGATAGCAACACAAAAGCATAGCACAACAACCTCCACACTCACACAACTGTTAGCAGCAACCCTCACCTTTAACCACTCAATACAATTGTTAAGTTCACAAATTAAATGCATAAAGCAATAACGGAAGCTGTAAGCAGGATATATAATCACAAAAGAACAAAATTAATACAAAGCTGGGCACACCTCTGTGCTGGGTTCAAAGTCTGGGTGCGTAAAAGGACCAGGTCGCTCCAGGAACTTAGAGATGTGGTTCCAGCGGCCATCCCAGTCCATCGATTCCACACAGCTGCTGCTCTCTGCCGCCATGCTAGAGGATAATCACAAAGCCAGCATCCGTCACCATTCGTAAAATCCCTTCCCTCCCTGCAGACACAGAACTGTGGCGCCATTCACCACTGGCTAAATCCGACTAACAAGGGTGACTTTTGGTGTAACAATCATGCACTCATGCAGTAGCACATAATTGCATCAAGTAAAAAGCATGAAAGTATAAAATTACTCTATTTCACATCACATACTGTTGTGACAAATGTTTCTAAGTGGGCACCTATTAAAACCAACATGACACACAAATGGATGGTGTGTGGCCTCATTTGCGTCTATCTTGGGGTGGCGAGGTACCAATTTTCACAGATGTCGTTTACTGTGGCCTGGAATTGAATCTGGGATGGATAATAAAATGTTCACAGGGTTTCCATTTAGACGTCTCCAAAATAACAGAACTTATTTGAGTTAATGGGATGGATGAGTGGCGCAGTGGTTTTCACACTGCGATATGAGCCGGGTGACCTGCGTTTTATTCCAGGCCACAGTGAGCACGAGTGGTGATGTCTGAACAGGTCCTGGTCCCCCTTTTACTAGCCTGCACTGGCCAGCATGTTGAAGTATGGTCAAACAACTCCCATGACTGACATGGCAGGTAAGATGCCTTTATCCAACAAGGCTGTAAACTAAAAACTATGAGCCCAAATGACCATATTTTTTTTTATTCATACAAGTTGAATAACTTCCCATTGCCAAAACCTAAATGTTTTTCCTTCGTGACCCACTGCCATCAGATTTTTGCAATTAGAGCCATGCATTTTCATGCTTTTTTTATTAGACCAGTCTCCGAATGAAAGAAAAATCACAGTAGATGAAATATCCTTCGTTATCATTCATTGTATGCGTTCATATACTTTTACAAACAATTATAAAAAAAAAACATTATTCCAACAAAAATGTATTGGAAATAGAGTATCTGACACACACATACAAAGATCCTACACGTACTACTGGGGCAAGTCCTGTTAGCGAGCATCTATGAAGGCCAGAACTGCGCACTAAGTGTATATGGTGTGGTCTGCAACATCACACGTGCTGCTGTTTACACACCACACCACCAGATACTAATATAAGGGCTGAATTGCCCCAAAGGAAGGGCCAGGACTGATTCAGATATCACAGATATCAGACATCACACATACAGATATATGGGCAATGTAAACACACATCAGCAAAGATACAGCCACACACAAATATACAACCGACAGACATATCACCGACACACTAGATACAGACACAAAGACACACTATACTGTACATACAAAAACAAGTATTTGCAAGCACAGAGGACTTGTGCAACAGCAAGATCCAGGTTCACAGTGGCAGTGTCTCCCCCAGTGAATAATGGCTGTGTCTTCCCAGTGAACCTAGCAGGTCATTGAAAGTGCTTCAACACACACACACGGGCAAGATCTAACCAAGAGGACATTTGGCTGTCAACTAGCCTAGAGTAATTTAATCATACAGCATACGATTACCCAATGCCTTGATAGAGTCTTAAACATCCTTAGCCACCTGATAAAGATGATATATTAAAAGTCTGTATCCAGCAGCCACCGCGTGAACTAAAAGAGTTTTTGATGGGAACTGTTACAGGGTTTTTTTGGGGCCAACTTGAAATCAGATGTGCCCTCTTATTAACTTAGGGGAGGTGCATGTTGATGGTGAGTGTTGATTAACGTGAATGTCGGATTACAAAGGGACACGGCGGGGGTGTGGTGGTGGTAGAACTTAATCAAAGTTAAAATAGCAGAGAGAGAGTGCCCGTCAACACTTCGAAATTATAAAACACGACAAACGCGGCGTTTCTTAGGCTCCAACTCACGGCGCGTGACCTGTGACAGGGTGACTGTGACAGGGTGACTGGAGGCAATCGCCTTCCGCCGGACGATCAACAACACCAGCACCACCACCAACAATACCACCACCAACAACACCACCACCACCAACAGCACAACACATACACCACCACCAACACCACCACCAACACAACAACACCACCAACAACACCACCACCACCAACAGCACAACACATACACCACCACCAACACCACCACCAACACAACAACACCACCAACAACACCACCACCACCACCAACACAACAACACCACCACCAACTCCCACAACACCACCACCAACAACACCACCAACAACACCACCAACAACAACACCACCAACACCCACAACAACACAACAACACCACCAACACCTACACCACCACCAACAACACAACAACACCACCAACACCACCACCAACACCACCAACAACACCACCAACACCAACACCCACAACACCACCACCACAACGCGTCAACACGGCCACACAACTGCGCTAAGCGGCGGGTGAAAAAAGACGAATTTTTTGTTTGTTAAACAATAAAAAAAAATGTACGGCCACTGACTTGTGCGGATGCTCCTCTACTCTACTTCTTTTCTTCTCCCTACACACGAAGGCGAGGGGGGGGTGGGACACAGAGAGAGAGAGAGACAAAGACGGCGAGCTTGGAGCCTCCTAGCTGCTGCTGAGAGACGCGGTCGACGAGTCCCCGGGGCCGCGCTACTCACGGTTCGGCCGCCATGTTCCTCCGCCCTCACGCGGCATTCGGGGGCCGCAGCACCGCGCGGACGGAGACGCCTCCGTTAAAATAATCCGGGTGATTGACGTGGACTCGCCCCGCCCACTCGTCCACTCGTCCACTCGCCCCGCCCATTCGTCCACTCGCCCCGCCCATTCGCCCCCTCGCCCCGCCCACTCACCCCGCCCCCTTACCCCGCCCACTTGCCACGCCCCCTCACACCCCACCACCAACCAACTCGCCGACCGGAACTACTTCGGCGTGGGGGCTGACGTCACCGCAAACGAGAGCGGTATCGATGAATATCGAGGGACTATTTTGATCGGGAATGTTTTAAGTGGTTGGTAGCGGGGGGGGTGGGGGGTTGTTTTTTTGTAACTCGTTCAATCGTCGAGTTGGCGAAGCGCCGTTGTGGCCGTGCACCGTTTAAAATGTGCAACGCCGCAATTAAATGGTACCTAATAAACGGGCTCATACCAATATCTGGCATACCAATCAATATCTGGCATACCAATCAATATCTGGCATACCAATCAATATCTGGCATACCAATATCTGGCATTTGCTGAATACTGCACTGTGCTGTGATTGGCTCCCACGTGGTTACATAAGAGGCATTCATTACCATTAAATGGCTTTTGCATTGAAATTGATTTATTTAAAACATGCGTGGATAGTATCGAACACTGTTCGTCCAAAACAAATCAGCGTGCTAGTACTAATCATGTACTCATTGGTTCTTTGGATAAGTCACGTAGAAATAAAATAAATAAAATAATATAGTACGACGTTTCGATAGCAACACAAGCAACCATCATCAGGTCAATCTAATCTGATACTAATCATGTTCAATCGTTTCCCCAGGAAATCCTCACTGATTCTCTCAAGTTATTCTTGAAGAGTTGTGCATTGGAACTATTGTCGTCCCATCGATGAGCGAGTAACAACGCAGAGACACACAAGGGGCTTACAATCCGCACTGCCATCGACTGGCCACCTACAGAAATCGAATGCCTATAGCGCCTGTTATTTCCAGGCAGCCCTATGTCAAAGGTCAGTACTTATGTAGTGGGTTCACTTGAGAGGGGCCGTCCATAAATGACGTCACGCGATTTTGGACGATTTTTTACCCCCCCCCCTCGTCACGGCGTCACAAAAAAGTCAGACCCCCCCTCAAATATGACGTCATAAAGCTCTGCCCCCCCCCCCCCCAAATAAAACATGCTTCAAATCGCTTTAAACTATTGTCATTGTAGTGCGTATTTAATGTGCCACTGCACTCTGATGTTGTAGGAGAAAACATTTATTTAAAAGTCTATTTAATTAAGTAGAACGTGATGTCTATCTATATATATAAAATCGCAAATCTGTCTGTCTGTCTGTGTGTGTGTCTGTGTGTCACCGGACCATACGCAGTTTCATTGGACGGCGGTTGCCCCTGGCAACGGGTAGCGACGCATTCGCTGCGGGGTGGACGCCATTTTTAATTCCCGTTAAAATATGCGCACGCATTAACACGCGACTCTGAGGTAAATTCATCAAAGTTTGACGTCCTCTTCACTCCCCCCCCACCACAATGTGTGCAATTACTATTATAGGGTCGGTAGATAATAAAATTATAGCGATTAGACAGTATTATTGTAGCGCGGGGGGGGGGGGGGGGGGGGGGGTACCGGACCCAGTACCCAGCCTCAGCCGGGTGGGCAATTTAGGCGAGGCCGGAGGCTCTGCACGGTACTAGGCCTCGACACCCACCACGCGACTCTGAGGTAAATTCATCAAAGTTTCACGTCCTCTTCACTCCTCCCCCACCACAATGTGTGCAATTACTATTATAGGGTCGGTAGATAATAAAATTATAGCGATTACACAGTATTATTGTAGCGCGGGGGGGGGGGGGGTAACGGCCCCGGTACCCAACCTCAGCCGGGTGGGCAATCTAGGCGAGGCCGGAGGCTCTGCACGGTACTAGGCCTCGACACCCCACCACACTATAGGCCGTACATATATTTTTCACCCGGGCAACGCCGGGTACTTATGCTAGTCTGTGTATATATATGTAAAGTTTTTAAGAAATATATTTTTCACCCGGGCAAAGCCGGGTACTTCCGCTAGTATTTATTTAAAGTTGCGCATTTTTATGTGACGTCACATTTCTCACCCTCCCCCCCTCGTCACAAATGTCTGACCCCCCCCCCCCCCATAGGTGCGTGACGTCATTTATGGATGGCCCCACACTGCCTGACCCACGATACCGAGCACGAACACCGAGGAGAAGACGCAGCATGGCGGGTTCCATTCCAGCAAACATCCCCGATGCAGCCCCGGGACCCCCCTTTTATGCTTCTTAGCGTGGCCCCGCTCCGCCCTCGGACACGCCCCCATCCAGAACCCACTAGAAGGTTCTGGCTCGCCTTCCACGTGCCCCCTGCCTGGCTCCGCCCTCGGCCACGCCCCCTTATGGATCTCACTAGTCGGTTCTGGGCCCTACAACACGTGTCCCCTTCTGTCACCTTTGGCCTGCATCGCATCACGTGCCCCTGCCGGCCAATCGGGCTACGACTTCCTCAATGGCCCCCTACTCTGCCAGCCCCAGAGACATCTTCCATGACATCACATACTCTGCTGGCAGAGAGGGCTACTATACCCACTATCCCCCTCTCTGTTGGTAGATGGCGCTACACTTATAAGCCGGCTCAACCTGCTTAGCTTCTAAGAGCAGGCAGAATAGGATGCATTAAATATGGATATTTGGTCATAGACATTGGAGTAAACAAACTCTTAGATTAAAAGTATCTATTCTTCTTCTATCTATTCTATTCTACAGTGAAACTGATCGATGTGTGCTAAACTACAGAGATTAAGACAGAAAATACCAGTTCATTTTAACTTTTAACCAAGAAAGCAAATTCACATAATTTCAGTTGTCCTGGGACAATATGTCCAATTCATATGTACAACTGCAGTATATGTCTTTATGTACTGGTGTACAGAATATCCAGTATATATACACTGCATGAGAGGACATGTAATTGTTTTTAAAGCTTATAATGAGCTTATATACTGCTTGGATGAGCGACCACCAATGCTTACAACAGGTTGTGATAACTGCTGTTACTAAGGGGCTACATTGCAGGCTTTAATTGACATTTAGCATTATGGTTTGCCAAGTTATACATTGCCAAGTTATACATTGATTGCTTATATTATGTATTTAAATGCGTGCACAAATCCATATTATGTATTCAACATGTATGCAAAATGAATGACAAAAAAGTTATAACATTTATTTTTTATTTTCACCTTTGACTTTGCAACACAATTTTTGCAAATAAATACCCATTTCTATACCAAGAAATTCCCCAAAAAATTATCTATTAAATGTAGGTCCACTTTTTCTAGATTTTATTCATACGTATAACGTCATTAAAATAGAAAGCAGACATTCTGACAAACACATTTACCCTTCAATTATCTTAAAAACAATGACATCCATATAAAACAACTGCAATTTCAGTACACCATAACTACCTACATTTTAATATTGTACACCATTTGCTCTGTCTTCCAGTACAAAATCGATTTAAACGCTTAAGCTATACTTTAAAGTAATGTTTTATGAAATTATCAGAATCCACACACATCACACCAACGTTATAAAGTCATATATGCTGATAATTATCTATTTAGTGACCGTTTCATTGAACGGAGAGTTTAGTTTTACAGCACAAGGCACACGTCGCGAACTGGGAAATGTACCACGGTAGTGCAAAGTGACATCGATGCATCCCAGAAGCGTGTAAATTTGCAATGATAAACTTTTCTTACAACTTTGCAAGACCGCCGAAATAAAAAAAAAGAGTAAAGTACAGTACCAATTAAAGAAAATAACTCATAAAAAAAAATCTGTGTGGCAAAGAGAAGGTTGGTATCATTTCCCGCAAATAAATACGAGTCAAATGTTGTCTATGACACTGCTTCCCAAAATAATTATCAACAACCACGAACATTTCTTCCCACCCCAAACCCCCAACCGCCCCCCCACAATCAATAACCACAACGGCAGCAGCAGCAGGGTGAAACCTCCAAAGTCGAATCGTTCAGAGACTCACAGTATCTTAAAAGTTTGGGAAACACCGCTCTCCATCCGACGATCGCTGCAACGACTCCCCGGGCGCAGACGGACCGCGACGGTATCACACGAGGCATTGTGGGTGTGCGAGCGGGCCTTCACTTCCGCCGGTGTCGTGCGGGACATCGCCCCGGGTCGCTTGAACGGGTGCCGTCATGTCAGCTTGCGTGGGATGCATCCCACGAGCTCCACCATCTCTGGCCAGCCGTCGTATTTGTTGGTCTCCTTCTTGTTTTCCAGCCGCTGAACAGGTGAGAGAGGTGGGGCGGGAGGAGGCGCAGTTAGCCAGAAGATTTTCAGACTTTTTGGCGTCATCTGGTCCAACGCCAATGGAGACTAGGCTCTAAGAAAAGCTGTCTCGGGTGTGGACCAATCAACTTCAAGGGCAGTGCATATCATTATCATTATCAGAGTTGTTTTTTTTTTTGCATTTTGACTGCTTGTGTTGTGGTTATTGCAAACATGATGCCTTGTATAAAGGTGTCAGTTTTTGTACCAGTTCAAAGGGTAAAAGCCTACTACTATTTTCAGACTGATCAATTACTCGGATGCTCTGTTCAGAGGAAGCTGAGAAGCAATTGAGATGCAATACTCTGATTACATTCCTTTACTGGCAGTGGTCAACAGACTCCTGGGTTCAATATTATTTCTTTGCCTTTCTCCAAATTGTATCCCAATTAAATCTTGACTTAAAGCTTTCGTAACTGCAGGAATTCATATTATTTTGATCTTTGGGTAAAATCACGTAGGTCGTCATCAGGAAAAACGTTTCCTGATGACGACCGCTTGTGTTGCGATGGAAACGTCGTCGTTTTTTTATTATTTTCTTTGAACCTATTTACGTGACTTTACCGAAAGACCCAAATAATATGTATCCCAAATGTGCTAAGGGCGTTAAGACATCCCTCGTAGAAGAATGCAATGGAACCAGCTGTGTTAGAGAACGGCCCGGGGACGCAGGTGTCACACAGATACCTATGAAATCCCGTAAGTGACCTCTGGTTCACCTTCCTGCCAACTGTGAATGCTTGAGTTTAAAAAGTATCCAAATATGACTTTTGTACCTCATTTCAATATAATATATTTGTTTGAGATTTTTAACTGGACTACAGCAATAGTAAGTGCACACTTTTGTGTGGATGAGAACTGCAACTTCATGGTACCAAAATATCACAATGAGTTTTAATGCGTAACAAGTAAGGCCAAGAGTTTTCATGAGCGATCTCTGTCCGTCATGCAGGGGGACAATACAATTGTAAAGAATATCTAACATTGGAGGTTTATCTTCTTGGTTCTTTCGGTAAAGTCACGTAGAAGGGAAATTATAAACTAAATAGCTCTGTCTTCACCTGAGGACGGCTGCTTGTGGTGTGGCCGAAACGTCGTGAGAATTTTATTTTATTATGTTTTATTTATATTATTTATTATTATTTTATTATTTTCCTTCTACTTGACTTTACCGAAAGAACCAAGAAGATGAATTCCTGCAGTTACGAAAGCTCTAAATCGAAAAAATTGGAGGTTTAGTAAAAAGTAAATGAAACTATTTATTTAGTTTTCCAAGTAAGGCCCACTGAGCAATGTAGCTCTTTTTCAGAAGCGACCAGGCCACAAATGACAGCTCAACGAAGTGGCTTATCGCGTGAACATTTATAGCAGCCAAATACTCAAAAGTTGTGTTGTTTTTCAATTTAAAGCTTTCGTGACTGCAGGGATTCATCTTCTTGGTTCTTTCGGTAAAGTCACGTAGAAGGGAAATAATAAAATAAAAAAAATAGAACATAATAACATTTCTTATTTTACTATGTTTTATTTTATTATGTTTTATTTTTATTATTTTATTATTTCCCTTCTACATGACTTTACCGAAAGAACCACGAAGTTGTGTTGTTATTAGAGGCTTTCCCTATGGAAACTGGCCACATTGATCAAAGGGTTACCCTAAACTTTGGAGATGAAAAACAATAGCGCTACAAGGATTGTTCTTGCGTGGTGGAGACCTACCTCCCCTCCCCATACGTCCGCGAACAAACACACGTTGCAAGTAAAAAAACGTTACAGAATCCATATGCGTGATTTTTTTCTCATGGTACCGCTTCGAAGGGGCTCTTCCCTTCGATGCCCAAGGCGCCAACAAAGACCCAGCTCTCTCGAAAGGCCAGCGAGTTGACGATTGAGCTGCCCAGCTTGACAAAGAGTGCCTTGGCCTCATCATTTAGCCTGTGTGGGGATACATATATTAGTATGGCGATGACGGTGATGGTGGGTGGGTTTGGAAATAGATGGGAACAAGACATTTAATAGCACAGGCGAGGAGCAAAATGGAATTACAATGCATGTATGTTTAACTTTTTTGCGCACCGTACGTAGTCCCAACCGTGCTAATCGGAGGTGCGGGGGGCGGGAGGACAACACAAACTAAACACAAAAAGTAGTTCTAAAGAAATTAGTTTTAAATCTAGATTTAAAATTGCATCGCTAAAGCGGCATTCTAATATCGGAAGGAAGAGCATTCCAGACGGCCGCAGATGTGCATCTGAAAGCGCAACAACAATGGCCAGCCAAAAGCTGCTGTGAGGATAAGCAGAGTTGGCGTGAAGACAGTGTACAAATGCAGCAGTTTTGGTGCAGCAGTGAAGCATGCCATTGCACCATTAATAAATATGTACACTACGGGTGTATTAATAATTGTTTTTTTACCCTTTTATCTGGCAACAAAACTGACACCTTTTTACAAGGAGTTATGTTTGCACTGTCCTTGAAGTTGATTGGTCCACACCCGAGACAGCTTTTTTTAGAGCCTAGTCTCACATGGTGTTGGAGCAAATGACGCCAAAAGGCGCACAACTCAAGGACAATGCACCATCAAAGTATGATGCCAGTCACAAAATATGATCATTGGTGTCAGTTTTGTTGCCAGATAAAAGCGTAAAAAAACAATTATCATATTTTGTTACTAGCAAAGGAGGTTCCAATGGTGTAAATACGGGTGTATTCTTTAGACAGACAGTATGTATGAATCATTTACATGAAGAAGGATCATTTTTAGTTCACTCATAAATATTACTCATTTAATACTACGCTCAATATAAAATAAATTATGTATGCATGTTGAACTACTTTCGCACCGTACATAACCAACCGTGCTAATCTGAGGTGCGGGAAATGTATTATTCTGAAATTAAAGTGATGATTCTGGAGATAGAGTATTTACTGCACCGCGCTAAGAACTTCCCGACCCAAGTTCGATTCCCAGCCACAGGAATCAAAGTGAACTCTGAATTATGAGGGGTAAATATAAGGAGGGGAGTGGAGACGTGGACAATAGAAAAAGATGATGGAAAATGAAAAGCATACACGGATTAAGATGTAAAACAACGTCCTTCATGGTTGCCTACATGTAATGGGGACGAAGACAGAGCATGTGTTGTTATTGCCTTTTAAAGTGATCAGTTTAATTGTGGATGTGTTCGGTCACGTGTGTACTGAGTCACTGACCCGAGATGGGTGAGCAGCAACTAATAATTAAGCCAGCGTACCCATAAAATAAACTTTTATTTCTTCTCAGGCAGAGTTACATCGCAACCCTGATAATCTTCCCACGGACGATCAAGAGTTAACTGTAAATATTACTTGATATGCTAGGCATGTAATGACGCATCCAATTGTCGATTAAAATACACTGTTACGATCGATATATACGTGTACAAAAAAATGTGCATGCGAGAATTGATTATGACTTTTACAAAGAGACCATATAGAATGGGATAACGTTCTTTTGCAAGTGGCCCTTCTTCCGAGCACGTAAATGATATGCGCTATGAATTAGGATTATTATCAGAATATGCATTTATACTGCAGTGGGAATCCGATGAGCCATGAAGCTTTTTATCACAGATGTCCAGTCGGGGCTGGTAAGAACACTACAACAACAATCAATACAAAAACACGATGAGAGTGCAAGGAAGGTAAACACACAAACAAATAAAAAAAAGGTGTCAGTTTTGTTGCCAGATAAAAAAGGGTAAAAAAACAATTATCATATTTTGTTACTGGCAAATGGGGTTCCAATGGTGTAAATGCTTACCCCGAGCTCTCATACTCTGATGGTGCATTGTCTTAGAGTTGTGCGCCTTTTGGCGTCATCTGGTCCAACACCATGTGAGACTAGGCTCTAAGGAAAGCTGTCTCGGGTGTGGACCAATCAACTTCAAGGACAGTGCATACATTATCACAGTTATGTTTTTTGTTTGCATTCCGACCGCGGGTATTGTGGTCAATGCAAACATGACTCCTTGTAAAAAAAGGTGTCAGTTTTGTTTCCAGATAACAAGGGTAAAAAAACCAATCATCATAGTTTGTTATTGGCAAATGAGGTTCCAATGAAATAAAACACTAAACCATCCCCATCCTACCAGGCAAGCGCCAACTGAGGCATTCACTTTTCAGAAGCGACTTGGCCACAAATGACGGCTCAACGAAGTGGCAGCTTATCATTTGGGCATTCAAAGCAGCAAATTCATCTAAATAGTCCAGACGCACGTTTCTAAATGTGCGTCTGGCGAATTGCCCGATGATGCTGGATGCAATTACCAGTGAAACGTCCAGGTACTCAAAAAATTGTAAATGTTGTGGTTTCACGCTTCAACACACCGGTGGGCTAAAGCAGTGAACTGTTTTGTCTTTTGTCAACGTGACACTTTTTTGCTGATTGGCCGTGTCGGGTGGTGGAGGGTTACGACACATTTGTAAATAACGCGATCTAACCCAAAAACGTTGATTATGAATTTATGTTGTATATATACTGTCCAGTATACCATTGCTAATCACCCTGCGATATGAAAGACGAAGAAGGGCAAAAGGAAGAAGAATAACACTGGTCAACAAAAACAACTTTTTTTTCTGGCCTGGACTTTTGCAGCTGTTTTAGACTAATTCCAGGGTGCTGATTCCAAACCTGATCTCAGATTTGCTCTATCACATCTCATTTTTATGCTATCGGCATACCCCATTTTCATTGATTTTACCTGAAATTAACTCTGTCACTTATGATTGCAAGTTGTTGCGAGTCAGTGACTGCTTTAGTGTTAAAATATGGTGCTGTACTTTTAGGATTGTGTGTTTATAATATCATTTTATGTAGATATCCAAATTTATTTAATATTTCTCTTCTGCAATTTTTATTGAAAATGCAATATTTATATCTCCAAAACCTGATGTGATAGACAAAAACTGATGCCAGATTTGGAATCAGCACCCCAAAATTACATTATAAACCGTTGGATAACCTTATGCCAGAAAAGGTGTGTTGACCAGTGTAATTAACAGAGCATATGAATTAAAATTCGAGGCCTCGTTGAAGGCTGCGACATCCTTCCCGAGGGTTCACAGTACCATTGCACACTCACTTTGTGTAGGGATCGTCAAAGCTTGCCAGCAAGACAATCGTGCCTTCCTTGATCCCATTCAGGAACTGAATCAGTATTTTTATATCTGCAAGAGAGTTTGCAAACCGTGTAAATTGATGCAACAGTATATGTGTGTGTGTAGTGACATCAATAGCACCTTACTTAAACAAACAACATTTATTTTTATCACAGTTCCAATCGACACGCGATATAAAGCAAAATTGTATTGTATTTCTAAAAATGATGGCCTGGCAAGCCTTTTGGCTGATGGATCTAATTGACCCACCCCTACTGGACACATCTGTGATTCTGAATTGTTAGTTCAAATTTTCTTTTTTATATGAAACAAACATACAGGCACTTTAAAACCGACAGCTTTAAAGAACGTAACAATTCTATATTTGAAGTTTTCGTGACTGCAAGGATTCATACTCTTTGTTTTTTTCCGGTAAAGTCACGTAGGTAAAAATAAATAAATGAAAAACAACTAACAATGTTGCTGCCGAGCACACAGTTTTATCTTTTAAATGTCGCATTTGGAACAAAATAAGTATTCATACAATGCAGCATTAAGTAATGTTTTCTTCAGGAAACAAACACGTCCATTGTATTATGCTGAATATGAACCAGTGATAAAATATAAATAAATATATTAACAGGTTACCTCCTTGCCACATGTCAAAGTGTCCAGTGTTGATGACCTGTCCCGTTTGTCCTGAGCAACAAAAACAAAAGACAAAGATCCCCCGTATAGCTTTTAACAGACTGTTGGGGCAAGTGCTGTTAGCGAGCACCTATGAAGGCCGGCACGGCACACGAGGGGGTGGGTGGCCAGCACCACGCCCGGCCGCCTTTGTCTCCCTAGTAGCGATGTTTACACACCGCACTAGCTACTCACTTGAGGCTGAGTCGACCTAGGGGAGGCCCAGGACCGATTAAATTATTCGTCACCGGTGTTAGGCCGTGAGCGGGGAATCAAACTCGTGTCGCCGGGTTCGCAGCGCGCTAACCTTCACGACACCACCGTTCCCCGGTCTTGAGCAACACGCACGCATGTCCACACACACACACTCGCCACTCAACACGACCAGGGACTCATCTTCTTGGTTCTTTCGGTAAAGTCACGTAGAAGGGAAGTAATAAAATAATAAAAATAAAACATAATAAAATAATGTTTAACACGTAGGCTTTCGCGACCAATATTGTTCATAATCAACGATTTTTGGGTTTAGATCGCGTTATTTATAAATGTGTCGTAACCCTCCACCACCCGACACGGCCAATCAGTAAAAAAGTGTTACGTTGACAAAAGACAAATAGTTCACTGATTTAGCCCACCGGTGTGTTGAAGCGTGAAACCACAACATTTACAATTTGAGTACGACGTTTCGCTGGTAATTGCATCCAGCATCATCGGGCAATTCTGGCGAATTGTAAATGTTGTGGTTTCACGCTTCAACACACCGGTGGGCTAAAGCAGTGAACTATTTGTCTTTTGTCAACGTGACACTTTTTTACTGATTGGCAGAGGTGTGGACTCGAGTCATGTGACTTGGACTCGAGTCAGACTCGAGTCATGAATTTGATGACTTGCGACTCGACTTGGACTTGCATAACAATGACTTTGTCCCACCTATGAGATGTGGACTCGAGTCATGTGACTTGGACTCGAGTCAGACTCGAGTCATGAATTTGATGACTTGCGACTCGACTTGGACTTGCATAACAATGACTTTGTCCCACCTCTGCTGATTGGCCGTGTCGGGTGGTGGAGGGTTACGACACATTTATAAATAACGCGATCTAAACCCAAAAATTGTTGATTATGAATAATAAAATAATTCTCACGACGTTTCGGCTACAACGCAAGCAGCCGTCTTCACCGAAACGTCGTGAGAATTATTTTATTATGTTTTATTTTTATTATTGTATTACTTCCCTTCTACGTGACTTTACCGAAAGAACCAAGAAGATGAATCCCTGCAGTCACGAAAGCCTTAAATCGAAACGACCAGGGACGTACAGCGGCTCTGTGGTTCACGGGGCAAATCCGTAGAAGTGACCTTTGCTGAACGGGAGATGGGGGGAGGGGGACCACGGATGCGATGCCAAGCAAATGTGTAACGCGAAACGCGGCGGGATAATTATTTTTTGATCCGCTTTCTTCAACCGTTGAATTCCGCTCCAGTTTCCACGCCGCGTGTGTACATCAGAACAACAGGCTGCGTTGGCACACATCGCCTTAATTGTGTAAGTGGTTTGCATTGTGTCCAGCCCCCCCCCCCGCAATGCTATTGACAGGTTTATATATCGAATGTCGCTTGCAAATTAAAAGGATACCGTAGAAGATGGATCAGCATGTCCCCATCGCCCGCCCATGCTACGTGGATTGTTAAAGACCTTTCTATATGCCGGCTCCATTGGCACCTTTGTCCCTAATCAGCTGCAATGAATTTCACTTCGACAGCATGTCTGAAGATTAATATTAATAAGCCAAGCATGGGGGGGGAGGGGCATCACGCCACAGTGTTTATCAACCGGTGCGCTGCGAGCCCTGAATGTTTGAAAGGGTTGCGGTGTGTGCCGGTGGGACCACGAAAAGACGAACTCGTGATGTCAATCAAACTCGGTGGGTTGCAACGTGGCCAGCAGATGGCGGTGTAGCAGAACGTGATCGTGAACTTGTGTGTGCTTTTGGTGTCTATCGCACATGCAACCCCCCCCCCACCGGCCGCCACTCACAGAACGAAGTCAAACAACTCAAAGCGGCACCCTCCTGATAAAGCGATGCTCAGAGGGAATCTTTCCTGGATGAAAAGTGGAATAAATATTGAACAAATCGAATTCGGCAAAATTGCCATTAAAATGTGCCCACATCCTTAAACAGGCATTGGGTATTGCTTTTTTGCGAGCAGTCCTGAATCAGTGTTGGAAACAGCAGCATTAGACATTGATCTTTAATTTAAGCAGGGATAACCCTATGCGCTATGAAGCTCTTTTACACTGCGGTCCACTTACCTGTAGTTTGGACCAGTATCTCCATGGGGTGATCACTGTTGATAAACCACTGAGCAAAGCAACCTCATTGGGTGGTTCTAATTCTACTGAACCCATGGGGATGATGATGGAGCCGAACCCAACACTAGCTAAAATAAATAAAGGTAGTCCTCGACTTACGATGGAGATGCGTTACGACGACCCCATCACAAGTCAAAAATATCGTAAGGCAAAGATGGCCTAGCCTACCCAGGAGTCTTAAAGAATGGTGATAATTTAGCAAAACAGAGCAATTTACAGTACCGTACTGTATAAACTACATACTGCATGTATTTATTAATTACAATACTGTATTGCACAGTAAAATGTAAAGTAAAAAAACAAGGGAAATTCTTAGCCTACCTATATGAACTGCAATTGAATAGAAAGTGTTTTCAGGAAACAATCCTATCTGCATCACACAAGGCGGGAGATGCGTACATCCCGGCAGCGTCCCAACGTACAGCATCGTACCTCGTTCGCTGCTGCGTTTGCCTGCCGCGCGAAATTTAAAATATTTAACAATTTTGTCGTATCGCTATCGCCATCGTAAGATCGAAATATCGTAAGTCGGACCATCGTAACTCGGGGACTATCTGTACATATTATAATTTCTCCCGTAATTTTATCCTGACTGCGCCATCGGCATCATGTCATGAGACAAAATTTCCAGTCGCATCTCTTGTGGAGAAGTGCAAGCCCATGGGGGTAAGAGAATGGCCCACGGAAGCAGATATTACAGAGTTACTTCTAAGGTACCTTCCAGTGACCTATTGTGCACACGGTAGAGAGCAGCACTTCTCAGCTGGAATTGGGCAAAATATAAGTGCAGAACTACATTTGAAGCGATGGATTTTTTCGTTGCAGTCATTAGTGGCTGTGCTGAGAACATTAGCTCACCCACACACGAAAAAGCAATTTACTCATAGGCGGCTGCCTGGATGGGAACAGATTCACGCCAGCTCAACGCTCAATCTCTGAGTCACTCCATCCACCTCCGCTGGACTAAATTTTAACTCACGCTCTCACAACTTTCAGTCTGGCAGTTCGCAAACCGAGCTACATCCTGTGCCAAGAAAACCACACGTCTTGGCACCAATGCAGTCTTTGACCAATGCAAGTTCTGACGCAATGGAACAGCATTTTGTGGTCAATGCCTAAGTTTGTCAACATACATACATACAAGACTTACCGTTAATTAGAGCGATATTTAATCCCACTCCTACGTTGTTCAGCACACTGCTCATAACACTGCAAACATAAAAAATACATGTATTAGTAGGTACACAACTATTAAAATCCCTTTCCCAGAGATTCAAGGAAAAGTTAAATCTAGTTCATAGCTTTATTCAAAGATGAATTCGTTTTGGTCTCATCAACCATTTGTTTTTTATTATTTCTCACTTTTTTCTATCTCATTCCTCTATTAACCCAAATGTAACAGTAGCAACAAAAAAAATCGTAAATAATTGTAAAATTTTAAAGATTGTGTCATGAGCTTAATAATACGTTTTAAATGAAGCACCACATTGCCGCTTATAAAGTAGTACACCCATGTACATATACTGTACCTGTCAAGAGCCATTTTACAAATCCATGGCTGGATGAGGGCCTCCTCACACCATGTGGGGCATGGGGGCAATTTGACCATACTTCACCACGCAGGTCAGTGCGGGTTGGTGTAGGCAAGAGCAGACGCGGGAGCACGGGAGAGTACTACAATAGTTATTTGGTTCTTTCGGTAAAGTCACGTAGAAAGAAAATACATTAAATAATAGAATAGACGTTTCGATTGCAACACAAGCAATCGTCATCAGGTAGAACTAAAATTGAGAGAGAGAGACAAAACACAGACACGGAGACACACAGACAGACACACAAAGAGAGAGAGAGAGAAACAACACAGAGACACATAGAGAGAGACACACAACATAGACACACAGAGACGAGTACAAAAGCTATTGTTTTAGTACAATAGATTTTGCTGCACTGCCCACTACGTAGCCCCGTAGCCTGTAGCAACATGTGCATTGTGTCCATTAACTTCCATACACTAGCGCATTGATAATAATCATCCAGATGATAATAGGCATAGTGTCGGTGATTGACAATTCGTATATGGAAAAGGGCGTCTTGAACACAAAAAGTCTAAATATCTTGAACAGCTGCGTAAAATGACTCTGAGCGCAGTGTTTGCACTTAAATTGTATTCACGCCGCATGCTCGTCGAACTGATGTCATCGCTAAATTATTGTCCTCTCTGTATGGCGCCGAATGGGCCCCTTGGCGTAGGTGGAAGACTCTTGCCCCTATAACGACGGACAACCAACCAACCCTGACGAGATTCAAAAATGAGATCATGTTTATCTGCTGAAACAAAAGCTGCTGCGTGTCAACGTTGATGGACTAAGATAACAAACATAATGAGCACAGATGATAGCGAGCATAATTCATGAGTCGGACACATGGTTGGATCGAGGAGTCAGATGCATGGGGTCGGAGCGTAAAGTCCCACGTGTGCCAGAGCCTGAACACGTGGGAGCCTGAACACGTGAGAGCCTGAACACGTGAGAGCCTGAACACGTGGGAGCCTGAACACGTGAGAGCCTGAACACGTGACAGACTGAACACGTGGGAGCCTGAACACGTGGGAGCCTGAACACGTGAGAGCCTGAACACGTGGGAGCCTGAACACGTGACAGCCTGAACACGTGACAGCCTGAACACGTGGGATGCCTGAACACGTGATAGCCTGAACACGTGATAGCCTGAACACGTGAGAGCCTGAACACGTGAGAGCCTGAACACGTGACAGCCTGAACACGTGACAGCCTGGACGCGTGAGAGAACAAATAAGCATTTCCCTTCCGTTGTTCTCAGCGAACGACGGCGTTGGCGAGTGCGTCTCCAGCCCGAGCTTCTGCTCACGTTCTGTTCCAGAAGCAGATGTTTGGACCCACGACGTCAGCTGCGCCGCTCGTGATGCGGAAGGCGAAGTTGTTGGGAGGGCACGGCTTCTCCATGTCGCAGTCGTTCTTCACCACCATGGGGACTGCACGCACGCACGCGCAAACGCAAAAGACGATCGGCCCCCCCCCCGTTCCACCGGCGCATCCGAGCAAAGCCAGCACAGTGGCCCTCATTTTCAAGTTTCATTTATTTGGTATAGCCCTGTGAGCCATTCGGCTCTTGAATCGGGTGCAACCGCAACAAACAAAAAAACAAAAACATGAACAAGAAAACATCTTTAAGTGACTGTGCAAACAGAAAATCCAAGAAAAGACCGCAAATTATTGCAGAAAAAACACCGTACACCAACGCTGTGTGCAAAAATCCCAGTGGGATGCAAGTCAAACAACAACAACAACAACCACAAGACAACTTAGATTAAGGCCATCAGTCTAACTCTGTACTACAACAAACAAACATGGCCAAACCGAAAAACTTTTAAAAAATCACCAAAATAAAGCCATAAAAGCAATGAAACAGTGATCACATAGGATGGTACTGATGGTTCTCTACCCGCCACTTGCTTGTGCCCAGCCAGAACCAAACCATGATACGCTGGTCTCCAGAGGTGGGACAAAGTCATTGTTATGCAAGTCCAAGTCGAGTCGCAAGTCATCAAATTCATGACTCGAGTCTGACTCGAGTCCAAGTCACATGACTCGAGTCCACACCTCTGCTGGTCTCATAAGGCATCTGAATTTGGCGCCGGGGATCAAGCAGGGCCAGGGACAATGATGTGTCTGTTGCGTGTGCCATCAGTCGGTACAACTGGGAGACAGCGACACCGCGTCTTCTTCGTGCGTCTTGAGTGTGTGCGAGTGTATGTGTGTTCGTGTGCATATCAGTTGGTCTGCGTGTGTGTAGGCATCACCGCATTGTCTGTACGCGTCCCTATGTCAGCGGCACAGCTCAGATCCTTCAGCAGAAAAACAAAGTGGCACTTCCTGAGCCACCCCGGGCAGGGCTGCTATGGCAGATGAGGGGGTGGTATAGCTAGTTCCATTCCTGGCCACCTTTGTGCTCATGTCTACACATCACAACAGGTGCTAATTCAGGCTAAGTTGACCTAGCATAGCCCCAGGCCCAGTTCAGAAATCACTAGTCACTGATTTTTGCCGTGGCTGGGAATCAAACTCAGGTTCATTCCGCAGTGCACAAACCAAATGGACTTTATTATGATGCAGTATAGGCTTAATTACTATTATTATTAATAACTAGCCTTTTGCCCGTCCAAGGACGGGTGTATTGCAGTAAATCTGAAACTTGCAAGCAAAAAGCAGACCGCATCCATTCGTGTGCAATTTGTAAGGCCGCGGTGACACAGAGCTATTTCATTAAAATATTATAATCCCTTGTTCATCATGAAGTCCTTTTTACTTCTGTAAGGACAGTACGGGGTGATGTAGGGACAGTACGGGGTGATGTAGGGACAGTGCGGCACCCCGTGGCCGTGGTTACTAATTAACGTAATGGGAACAAACAGGATCACGTGGGACCTAAGTGGTCGCTAATAATGATTGATGCGACAAGCGTTGACAGGGTCACGTGAGGGGAAGCACGGCACCTAACGGTCGTAAATTGTAATAAGTGCAGAGACAGACAGGGCCAGGTGCTGCGAGAGAGGGTTCGGGGATAGGGGCGTGGCCGGGTCGTGAGGGGGATAAAAGCCGGCGCGAACCGGGGCTCTGGGCTGCTGTTGTGTGGGAACTGCTGTCGCCGTCGGCACCTAGGAGCGGGTCGTCTTCATTATCCTGGAGTGGGCACCTTGTAGCCTTGGAAGGCTAGAGTTATGTTGTCTCAGAATAGAGATATCTAAGTTACCCAAGTGTATAGAGTCACTCGCGGTTACTCGTTAAGTGATCAGTGAGTCGGCGAACTTTATTCATAATGAATATACATTTCACTGAACAAGACGGTGTCTCTGAGAGCTACATTACACTTCTATGTCTCAGTAGCGTTACGGAGATCGTGTGACGTGAGGGTTCTGCCTTTGTAGTGAGGGTTGGAAGTTGACGCTGAGGAGGGGGGAGGAGGCGCCTCGCCCCCCCATGTGGAGTGACGCTACCTGCTAATTATTAATGGAGGGGGGGTGTCCATTTAGATGACGTCACCTGTTCATCATTATTAATGAGGGGGGCTGGTCGACGTGGAGTGACGTCACGCGCGGGACACACAGACTTTCTTCGCTCATTATAGTAGTAAATGTATTTCCCATGGTGCATTGCTTTGTTGATATTTTAAGCTAGAATGCCTTGTGTTTCACATATTCTATGTGTTGGCCATTACCGTAAGTGTTATTTGATGGATGGTGCTCTGAAAGCACCGTTATGGTTGTGAAGTGCACCATAAAACTCAAGACTCATTGAGACACCACCACTCCAACACATGCACACGAACGTGGCCTCGCGCGCACGCGCACAGCGCAAACAGCAACATGTGGTCACAAAGGATGCGACATCTAAATCAGCTCGGTTTGCACTCTGACTCTGCAGAAGAGTTTTCTCTGCGGAAGAGAACAGTCAACCTTCGCAAACTGCCGCGTGGACTGCTGGGATTTAAATG
Source organism: Lampetra fluviatilis (assembly GCF_964198595.1). NCBI lineage: Eukaryota > Metazoa > Chordata > Hyperoartia > Petromyzontiformes > Petromyzontidae > Lampetra > Lampetra fluviatilis. Next base: position 4,428,223 of record NC_136308.1, read on the forward strand.
TCTCACGATTGGCCATTGAAACGTCCGCAGATGGAATTAATAAGCTTGGAGATTAATCTTCTCAGCAAGATCTTCCCTTGCCCATGGATTGCTTAGATATTAAGTCTCAATCCCAAGTGCCATAATGAATGTTCGCAGCAGATTTGAATTATCCATTGGAATGAAAGGCCAAGCACTACTTGTGTTCTAGTATCATGTCTGAAACACACAACTTTAAGGGCACTTTTTGAAATGTACGTACGTATACGTACGTATTTTGACCTTCTATTGCACCGTACGTAGCCAACCGTGATAACCGGAGGTGCCGGGGGAAGGACAACAAACTAAACACAAAAGGAGTTAGAAAGAAGTTAGTTTTTAATCTAGATTTAAAATTGTGTCCTTAATACAATCTGGGTGGCTCAGAGGTCAGTTTGCCAGCATCCCTTAAGAACCTCGGTATAAATCCGGGTTCTCAATTTTAGTGAGTTGCTGGTCTCATCCCATTCACAATGACTGCACGCAAAAAAATCCATCATCTTAATTTTGATCTTCATTCAATTGTGCAAAAATGCCATCTTTGAGAATTAATTTGCTTTGATTGCAAAGCAATTCACATCTTTAGGTATGTGGATAAGAGGTCACTTGAAGAGTGATCTCAGAACTAGGTCTGTTTCATCTCCTTCCGTGGAATTTTTTTTGGATCGCGGATGCCCTGCACGAGTTCCAAATGGCCGCTCGATTCCATCGCGTGGCACCGACAGTGAATTTTTTTTTATAAATTAGAAGCATATTTTTAAACCTGACATTTGCTCACCGTGGCATCTATACACCGCACACATTGCACCCACGCACAGGTCCAACACTCGCTGGACACGTGCCAAGTTGATAATCCCTGAGGTACAACCACGGCCACAACCACATCATTAGCAGCCGCCTGTAGTGCAGAAAACGAGCCATGGTTTGTGGATTTGCCCGCATAACATGCACATGTCGTCAAGCGAATAGCAGCTGCCATTTGTTTACTTGATGTTGGGGGGGGGGGAAGGGATTCACTCTGAGCAATGGAGTTCCTCAGGAAGGTAGTTCAGCAAGTAGGTGAATAACCTGGCCATGCACATTGATTGGTTTCCTCGTGTATACATGGTTTTTCTCTGGGAATTCCCATTTTGCCCACATATGAAAACACACTTAAAGAACAGAATTAGCCGATTTTGCCAAATTAGAAGCCTACTGAAAATAAACTTTGAGACGTAGTGAGCCCTTTGTTTGTATATATATATTTTTTACAGCGGCTCTGTCTGTCCATCCGTAATGAGGGAGCCAACATTACTCTCACGATAATCATCTGCTATGCATTAAACTTTAGAATTAAATTGCTTTGCTTTTAGGGACTTCACCGATAAGAAAACGGCGATATTTATTCAAAGGTTGCCCAATACTTGGAGACACAAACGAGAGCAGAGAGATATCATGGCACCCTTTTGCCCGGATCAAAGCATGGGAAATAAGAATAGGTTTTACCCTTTCTGGCAATTAAACAGGTGTTAAGTTGTTCAAACAGCAAGGAATGAAGTCTGCATTAACCACACGTAATTGTGGTGAACACGCAAAGAAATATGCTCTGATAATATGTACATTATCTTTGAAACTGATTTCCCTACACTAAAGACAGCCTTCTGGAAACGCAAGTGCAAACGTATTGTACCCCGATGTGCTACCCATCAAATCGCAAACCCTAAATAAATACTTCTGAAGACATGCTGCAAGTCTTTACATAATCCACACATATGCAGACGTTTTCCTACGTTGTGTTGCTAAAGCTATGCTAACAAGCTGCCCAGAAACATTAAGTTTGCCAAACGCGCATTGTGCAACTCTAATCATTATCGCCTTCAAGTTGCTCTGAGCTCGTAAACATAACTGTTGTCACATGTCACACTTGCACAATTCCCACTGTGATCAACAAACAAACTTACACTTTCTTTTTATCCAGTGCCTTGCCCGACACCCCCCACCCCCCTGAGACCATTACATTAAAAAGAACATTTGATTGATATTTACGAGAGAAAATAAATCGCATGTTTTTATGCATTCATTAATGTGGGGCCCTAATTAAAATTAGCTTGAAAATGTGAGACCGCCCAACTCCCCCCCCCCCCCATGGCAAGCTTCTGGATCAATCTCCGTCTTTATCGGTACAGTGTAAACATGCTGCATAGCATTTGCTTAATAAATGGCAAACACTAAGCAGTTTTTTTCTTTATTTTATGTTTTGACAATGACATTAAAGCAACACAAGCGCATTGCCCAAATGTCATCATCCGTAGCAACAACGAGATTGAGCAATGGCATGATCGAACTCATTTGAATGCAGAGTATTTCCCTTGCAGGCGCTACGATGCACATTGGGTCGGCAAAGATGAATCGATTCAAAATCCACAATACATGCATCAAATGATGCAGGTTATACTCTAATGCCGTAACTACCAATCTTGATTTGAAGCTTTCGTGACTGCAGGAATCCATGCTCTTTGGTTCTTTCGGTAAAGTCACGTAGGTAGAAATAAAATAAATCACGACGTTTCGATCGCAACACACTGTATCTACCATTTATTAAAAAAAAGTTTACTTCGAATGATACACTGTTGCAAATGTTACCATCAAGTCCAATGGGAATAAATCGACAGGGAAAAAAATAGACAGAACAAGTCAGTGAAGGTAAAAGAGCAGACCTCAATTTTTTTCTCTGTTATTGCACCGGACACCTGGAATTCCATCGTTTTAAAACACGTCCTTGCTTATCCTTATTTTGCCGATGTCTACTACCTACGTTGCAGTACTTTATTTCACGCTTTTTTTTCTGCTGTGGACATTTTGGTGACCTGTGTCACTGGCAAACGTGACCATCCGTGTCTCTTGGGTTCTTACCTGGTAAAAGAAAGTAAAAAAGAAACTTCTTGTACTTACTCATGCCACCAGGAGACCACCTTGAGAGGGTTTTTTGGCCTTCTCTTCCACGCTGGTTATTAAATGTTTTTGAAGAAGTGGGAGTACCCACACTTTACCTCACCACTCACAACCTAGCGATCGCCTAATTGTGGGGTACCCATTGATACTGCTGGGTGGGAAGAGGCGGTAAGGGGTGTCTGTGAAAAAGAGCTTTATAGCTCATCGGATTCCTCCAGCATGATTCCGATTCTGGGGGATTTCAGAAACTTGCACCATTGTTTCAACTGCCGTAGCGGGGAGGTCAAACCAGTGACCTCTGGATTACAAGTCCAGTGAAAAGGATGCTGTCATAATGAGAAAAACATGTATTCTTTATTTCAATCTTGACCCTGAATCGTGACAATGTATTTCATTTTGGGAGTGAAGGGAATCGTGAAATACCAGACGCTCAGGGTACCAAAAGGTTGGTCGCAGGTTGGCTAGACCTCATCATTAACATCCTGAGCTATGATCTATCCACTGCTCCCGTAGCCAACCGATGAGCATAGTTGACTGCGTATGGCGCAAAAGAAGTTCACCATACATACGTGCGTGACTCACCGTCTCGTGATGTATAAAAAAATACTCTAGCTCCTGCACGCGAGCCAATTTCATTGCTCCATCTCCTCGTTGTCGAACTCGAGGGCGTGTTCGCTTCTCTTGGCTGGCCTCAGTGTGTTGTGAACGAGGGGCAATCGGTACGTTCACTTTTTGCCAATGATTTTGAACATCGGTCAGCCCACAATGTTCTAAGTCTACCAACATCATTGGGCGTTTATCATCATTCATGCCAATTATCAGCCAGAGTGGGGGGCGGGGGAGAGCTCAGATTTTTAGTACACATATATAATGTTGCCCGACAACTCAGCTGTGCATGCATGGCGATACGTTTCAAAATTAATGAAATTGCAGCTGCGCCTCTGGAACAAACGCCGCGAGATAGCTCATCGGCGGCAGCTGAAATCACAATCGAATCCCAATGTGCGCTCCCGCAGTGAAGGCGTTGCATAGGCAAACAGGGCACCAACTTACTGGGGCTCGAGGCTTTCGCCGTTGAGCTGTGTGTCTCTCTCCACTGTGCTCTCGGCTTTCACCACGAGGTTGTCCTACCATTACGTCGGGACGTTTCGCTCCATGTGGTGCCGCCATCTCCACGGGCTGGGAGCGAAACGTCGGGACATCGTGCGGTACAACCAAAAAGAAAACCACGTCGGGGAGCTATGCACCATTTTTCTTTTGCGGATATGAAATGGAGACAAGGAGCCTCTTGGGGAGGTGCAATCAGATGCGTCTCTTCACGACGCTGGCCAGCGCAGCTCGGTGAAGACGGATAGTAAAGACACTGGAGCAGAGCACAGCACAACACTGGAATTCGCTTCACTGCCCTCCGCTGATAGCGCAGCGCCGCAGCAGCCTATAACAACAACCTGTTCTATGCACGGTGGTCACTCATTCGAGGGCTATCCAGACTCAGGCCTTCTTAGCGTATCATATCTGACAAGATCGCCGCATTCCGGCCGATTTGGTCAAAGGCATGAACAGAGTTAGGCGTGTAAGATCACACAGTGAAGAGGAGGCAAATATCAGCTATTACTCAGGGAGTCAAAGGTAAAGCAACCTGAAGGCGAGGTAGCATATGAGAGGCCGAGAGAGTGAGACGGGATCTATCCATCTGGTGTCATAACTGAGGCTTATTATCGATGATAAATGATTTACACCTTCTGTGATCTTCAGCCTCCAACTGTATCACATTGTCCAAATTATTAATCAGTTTCCTTTCTCTTCCCCTCCTCCTTTCCATTTCACCCTCACACAATCATCTTCGTCATATCTCCGGCCGTGACCCTATTAGGATATGTGCCGCATACGCCACCTTCTTTCTCACAAGATCGGATGGATGAGGGTACACGCCAGAGGGATAAAAGTGTGGCCAGATACAATCTCTGTCCTCGAACTCATTGGCAACACATTCCTGCGGAGGGAGCTGGTAGGAACGTTGGGTTGCTCGGTCAATGGCCAGGGTCAACGGCGGCGTGGTGTATTCCGCAAATATGCCCGACTGTGAGGGCGGGCACAAGCCGGCGTGAGTAGGTTAAACGTTGAGTTTTATAAGGGCACCACGGGGTGACCAGCCCCTCCCCACCCAGCCTCACGCCTCCCACCCCCCACCCAGCCCCACCCTCCCCACCCAGCCCCTCCCCACCCAGCCCCTCCCCACCCTCCCCACCCAGCCCCTCCCCACCCTCCCCTCCCCACCCAGCCCCTCCCTCCCCACCCAGCCCCTCCCTGCACGACGGACACAATAATCCCCTGTGGGCATGGTGTAACCAGGAGGTTCCTACCAGCATGAGTTTAATATATAGTTATCTCATTGCCAGAGTGTGCCCAAACCCCTGCCTTTGTTTCTCTTTGGACTCGGCTTGCTGATTCTCACCACATGTCCTGCTGCAAAGTGCAACTCGCCCATGGGGCGAAAAATAGCTATGAAGTCAAACAGGATTTCATCAATGCAAATTGTCTTCTTGGTTCTTTCGGTAAAGTCACGTAGAAGGGAAATAATAAAATAATAAAAATAAAACATAATAAAATAGTTCTCACGACGTTTCGGCCACAACGCAAGCAGCCGCCCTCAGGTGGAGAACAAGTCTATCGGGGAGACAGCGTCTGACACTGTCTCCCCGTCTGACGCTGTCTCCCCGACAGACCTGGTCTTCACCTGAGGACGGCTGCTTGCGTTGTGGCCGAAACGTCGTGAGAACTATTTTATTATGTTTTATTTTTATTATTTTATTATTTCCCTTCTACGTGACTACCGAAAGAACCAAGAAGATGAATCCCTGCAGTCACGAAAGCTTTACATCGAAATTTACTGCAAATAGTCTTTCCGTTTACTCAAGGCATTGTCTTTGCTAATTTTAGTTTTTTTTTCAAAAGTGTATCCTCGATACATATTTGCTGTGGGTGCACTTTAAGTTGCGGCTTACTAAGAGAATAATGATGCAATGTAAGAGGAAAATGTGGGTGGGTTTCTTTTTATAACACAACTTTAAACAAATTAAATCTAACGTTTGACATATTGTGCTTTACATCCTGCTTTGTTAAACGGTATGCACAGATGTGCAATGTAACGAAACACGTTTTGTATAAATATTGTGAAATATAAATCTCGGAAAAAAATGGAACATATAGGTATGCGTACACAACATGACTTGTAGATTGCATTTGTTTTACCCGTTTCCGAGTTCAATGTTTGCTAAACATCTATGGCAAGAAGTGCGTTAGAAGCAAGTCAAAGGGTTACGTAAAAAAATGAAGACGTGCGAACAAGGAGTGACCAACGACTTTGTTAACGTGAAGAAAGTTTAAAGTGGCAATGGGCGTCAGAGACGTGGCGAGGACAACCGAAGAGGGGCGAGAAACAAAAACGAAGTTCGGAGTGGAGGCCGAACGAAGGGAAGAGAAGCGAAGAGAGATCGCGAAGGAGTTCGCGGTTGGAGGACATCATGAGCTGTGCGCCTTTTGGCGTCATCTGGTCCAACCCATGTGAGACTAGGCTCTAAGGAAAGCTGTCTTGGGTGTGGACCAATCAACTTCAAGGACAGTGCATATATTATCAGAGTTATGTTTTTTGTTTGCGTTATGGCTGCAGGTATTGTGGTCTATGTAAACATGACTCCTTGTAAAAAAAGGTGTCAGTTTTGTTGCCAGATATAAGGGTAAAAAAACAATTATCATATTTTTTTACTGGCAAATGAGGTTACAATGGTGTAAATGCTTACCCCAAGCTCTCAAACTCTGATGGTGCATTGTCTTTGAGTTGTGCGCCTTTTGGCGTCATCTAGTCCAACCCATGTGAGACTAGGCTCTAAGGAAAGCTGTCTTGGGTGTGGGCCAATCAACTTCAAGGACAGTGCATATATTATCAGAGTTGTGTTTTTTGTTTGCATTATGGCTGCAGGTATTGTGGTCTATGCAAACATGACTCCTTGTAAAAAAGGTGTCAGTTTTATTGCCAGATAGAAGGGTAAAAAAAACAATTATCGGACATCACAGAGTTGAGGCCATTGACTGGACAAGAACAACGGAGGAAAAGAAGGAATGAAAGACAATGGTGGAGGCTGTTGTCTTGCAGTGGGGCGTTATAGACTCACAACAACAACGACGCTACCACAGTCGGGCTTCGTGCACGTTTTGAAATGTTTCTTTTCGGACTGGTTAGGCCAGCGGTCGGCAACCTGCGGGAGCCGGCTCTATGATGACTGCTTCGTGACGTTGTTTTTTAAGGAATCACTGTCTCGTATTCACCACACAGTGCATTGTGGCTCTTGGTATACTGAGTTGGTTTTTTTTTATTACCGAATTTGAAAAAAAAGGTCTCTTCTTGGTTGCTTTGGTTGCCGACCCCTGCGGCCAGCAAAGCACGCGGTGTACCTTTGGAGTCAGCACCACATCACGGCGCCTTTGTCTCCTTACCCATAGAGTGAACCTCGAGGCAACGGGGTGTTTATTTTAAGCAGAGTCAACACAAGAAGCCCATGGCATGTTATGACATGCGTCATTAGCAATTGAACCTGTGTCTGTAATAATAAGTGATATACGGTGTCACAACCGTGCATAATTGATAAACTGGTAAAATATAACAACTAATATTCAGTATGCAGAACAACAATTGTAAATCATGCTGGCAGAAGAGAGAACTCCTAACAGTGTTTCGCAATTCCAGTCTCTGATTACCAATCTTTTCTCGCCATCTGCAAATTAAGCAACGGAAAACTGCTTACACCTAATAATAGTTGTCAATCACGCAGAAAGGACATCAGAGCTATTTCGGAGATCCCTTGAAGAGACCGCTGATCCACACATTAGGATGGCAGCACTTTCCCATCTGCTTCAGAAGCAATGTTTGCCACATGAGTAGCACCAATTTTTGTTTCTATATGTACCAGAGAGCTTGAATGTAGCCAATTTAAGTGCGGAACCCAATTTCATAGGATTAACTTACCAATAACATTACTAACCAGGCTCGAACTTGCTTAAGTTCCGAGACTGAGGATGATGTGTGGGTGTTGACACAGCAGTAGAGTGACATTTCAGTACAACCGTGCTCCCGTTTATTTATATCCATAGTACAGCGTTAAAGTGCACGACTCTCGATCGTAAGGTTACGAGTATGTAAAAATCCTCGTCGGGGTTCAACTTGGCTCTAAGGTTAAGGTTAACAGCAGGATGACTACTTTGTGGGGAAGTCGTCAGTGGTTGTGCTGTGGAAAGACCCGCCTCCACGATATGAACGTGTCCTCTCCGCCTTTGGCTCAGAGCAGTAAATAGGAGATGAGAACGACCCTTGGTTTGAAGGAGTGGGATTTCACTTTGGATTTCTGTTCAATTCAAAAGTAATACAAAACAGTGCCTCTATTTTGGAACGTGCATTTAGCCAGCACTCTATTTGTGGCCCAAATGCATTGCGATTAGCGTGGGCCCTGCCCAGCTTCCCCGAGATTTATAGCCCGGAGCCAGGGCCCCTCGGGGGCCGGTGGGCCCCGGTGCAGTTACACCGCCTGCACACTCCATCGCTACATCGTTGGAGCAGCAGTGGATTAGCAAGGAGGTGACACAGTTCGATTCCAACCGCCTGCACTAGATTCAGCATCTGGAGATACAGGTGTATTTTTTTTAATGCAATACAAACACAAATCGTATTGCATTCAACAACAATGATTACAATATAGCCCTGGGAGAATTAGCAATCAGGGTAGAACGTGGGGTGGATCATAGCCAATAGAGAAGTACCATTGAATGGATGCGAGCAGGTGGCGAGAATTTGTCCGGTGTCTTAATGCGACTTACCGATTTTCTTTTCCGTTTTGCTCTCATCTGGAAGGAGAGGAAACACATATTAACCACGAAGGCGACAAAACACAGTTGTTGCTCGGAAAGAGAGCAACGCACGCGTGCTTACTACGCGGCGAGCCTACGGAACCTGATTGCTACGTCCAGGTGCGTGGTATGTGGAATGGGGTGACTGGTAGAAACGGCACAGGGAAAAAAAGGTACGATAACAATGGCACAAGAAATAATCAAAAGGTTAGGGTTAACCATCTCTTTCATTCAGATCTGTGTACAACTGTTAGTATGGTACTTATAACTGCTAATGCAGTCCCGTTTCATTGTGCTACTTATTCCTAGTTTTTACTTGTGTCATTATTACCTAAGATCGGATGCGCCGACATCAGATTCGATCGGCGGCGATGATGCCGAGTAATTTCACACTCCTCTGCAAGTGGCTTTTATTGTCAAAGGTTTAAAAGAAACACGCGCAAACATGCTTCATATCTATCACGTTACCAAGCGAGTGCAAGAGAGTGGAGAAGGGTCGCGATTGACATCGCCGCGTACAAGACGTCTCGACAGAAGGGCTTACAGCACAAAGATAGAGGGAGATGACGCTTACATGTCGGTATTCCACTAGCAGAGCCCACGTTTGTTGATAAAAAAAAATCTGTCATCGTATTGTGAACTCGCCACCTACCAGGGCTGCACCCGCTGTGGCATGTCGTGGGTGTCGAGACAAGCAATGCACGTGAAAGACACGTTTAGAGCTGGCTAAGAGAGACTCGTGACATTTTTGTAACATTTTGTTCCTCCCTTCAACGAGTTGGTGTAAAAGCCAATACGCACTGACGACGGTACCTTTAAATACACAGTAGAGCATGCACAGTAGGACCGAGTCGATAGCCAATAGCTGCATAGAATTCATATAGTTTTGGTAGAGTATCAATCATCTTATCCGTGATGAAGTGGGAACGAAGTTTGCGGATCCTGTCCGTGATCAAACCCCAATAAACAATTGGGAACCATATTTCGATTTAAAGCTTTCGTGACTGCAGGGATTCATCTTATTGGTTCTTTCGGTAAAGTCACGTAGAATGGAAATAATAAAATAGTAAAAATAAAACATAACTAAATAATATCATAAATTATGTTTTATTTTTATTATTTCCATTCTACGTGACTTTACCGAAAGAACCAATAAAATTGGGAACCATTCGCTCGTTAGACGCCCCAAACTTCTAAAGTCTGGCCATGCTCCTGCCACCTACTTGCTGGAAACTCATCGAGTCTTCAGTATAATCACATCCAACCACACCTACAAATGTTACGTTATCAATGACGCATGTATCATAATACTAATGAGCGCCAGTTTCAAATAAACCGGCCACACATATCCATCTCTAAAACTATAGTCAAGGTTGAGTGTCACCTAACCCCATTTTAGTACCCTCCTTGTTGCCTATTTACATTGATGCATGGATAGCTCCAAGCTTGAGTCCAATTTATATAATTGTGTATAGTAAGAAATATATATGTATGTTGAACTTTATTCGCACCGCACGTAGCCAAGCGTGCTGTTCGGAGGTCCGGAGGAAAGACAACAAACTAAATGCAAAAAGCTGTTCTAAAGAAATTCGTTTTCGATCAAGATTTGAAAGTGCGTAGCTTCGGTGGCTTCCTAGTATCGGAAGAGCGTTCCGGACGGCCGCAGAAGCGCGTCTGAAAGCACGCGATGCGGTGACCGTCTTTGTTCGATGGGTTCGCCAAAAGCCGCCACTGCTGTGAGGGTGTCCGGAGTTCGCGTGATGATTAAGAAGTACGTTTAATGGTAGGTTTTTACCCTTTTAACTGGTACAAAACTGACACCTTTATTCAAGGCATCATGTTTGCAATGACCACAACACAAGTAGTCAATAAAGCAAACAAAAAGAAGCAACTCTGATAAGGATAATAATATGCACTGTCCTTGAAGTTGATTGGCCCACACCCGAGACGGCTTTCTTTAGAGCCTAGTCCCCATTGATGCCTTGAATAAAGGTGTCAGTTTTGTACCAGTTAAAAGGGTAAAAACCTACCATTATATTTTGCCACTGGTAAAAGAGATCTCATAGTGTAAGAAGTACGTGTTCAGCGTGAGCGCCTTTAAGCCAAGACAATCCTGTCCGTCAGGGCATCTCCCATGCCTAGGGCCACGTGGCTCCACCATGCTTGCTGGCAACAGCCAGTATGTTGCCTTGCTCGTCTTATCTACAATAACAAATCACCTGGAATGTGCCTCAGCTCGTTCGGATCTCAGACGGCTAAGCAAGCGGAGCCCTGGTTACCGCTCTCAAGGGAGATTTCCTGGAAAAAACGACCAGGTGTGGTTATAATTATACGACTCGAAATGTGTTCGTTGTGCCACACCGATGCTTCTGGATATTGGGACAGCCTTTTTCCGAACGCAGTCCTGTACCGATTAAAGCAGCACATTTGATAACTGTAATTTGATAATCGTGCCCTGGGTTCACAAACCCACACTGCTGCAGCGCAGGGAAGCACAGACACTCCGAGGCTGTGAGCCCCCCCTGGAGAGAATGACTCAATGGCGTGACCGACCCTGGCATAATGGATAATCAGGGTCTGGCAAAGCGGCTATATTTCCACTTGTGACACGCGCTGACCGCAATGAGCTCAGCGTCTGATCAATGAAGCGATCAGCCTCCACTGTTCCAGTAAAATAAAAAAATAACAACCCTCTTTTGTCTTTAACCAGAGCTATTTATATACCTGAAGAAGAAATTCCCACTTAACTATATTATAATATTGTCCAAAATAGCTTTATTTTTCAACAGCCATGAAACTCAACTGCCCATGATAATGTCCCAATGCTGACATGTAGGCATACGCGTGGTACAAATAAATACTGCAAATAGATAAATAATAGCACTCCCCATGTTCATTATTAATACAGATTTATAGCTGAAATGCTTAAAGCGAGCTTCATGTTGCAGGCAATAGCTCTTCTGTAAAGCAATTAGCAGACACGAAACGGTGCAATTCACTGGTTAACACAACAAATATAAAGCTACAAAACACAGGTACCCATGTCACGGTGCATGCCTGTGACTATCCATTTGGGGACAAGGTTGGTAAAGTCCAAACCCAAATGGGTCTCCAAACGGTCAACAGCTGTCAGTACAATAAATGGGTCAATGGAACCAATCTGGACAAGCCTTTTAGTGGCCATGCCTGTCAAGCACTATGTATTGCATTTTTTTTTTGCATGAATAGTGCTATAGAAATAAAGTTTGAGTGATTGAGTGAAATAGTCTCCTGTACGAGAGAACTTCTCAGCCACTCGGATTTTCCTTCCATTCTACAACGCGTACCCACCCCCCTTTTAGGAGGAATTTGCCCAACACGTGGGATGCAAGTCACCTTTCCTTACGGGGAGACTGTGGATCCGACGGAGCTCTCGTTGGAATAAAAGACAGGGTGGCTTGACAATAGGGCTGGACGATTTTGGGAAAATATCGAATTGCGATTTTTCTGACAGATATTGCGATTGCGATTTGATTTGCGATTAAATTTTTTTAAGTCAAGCTTCAGTTCAATATTCACTGTGTATTAGATTAAAAACACGTGATGGAGCATTACCACATGATACCATCAAAATACGAATTGCTCTATATATACTAATGTAAGGATGAGAACTTAAAAGATATGAATTGCTTCCAACATGTATTTATTAAAATGTTTTAACTAAAATAGAACAATCAAACATAGAACAACTGTTAAGTAAAATAAATAAAGTTACAATAATAAAAAATAAAACAATTTCAATAATAAAGTAACAGGACTTTTCAAATCTGCAAAAAAATCGCAGCCTTTGCGATTAGCTAATCGCATTGTTTCAAATTGCGATTTCGATTTGAAATCGATTAATTGTTCAGCCCTACTTGTTCAGCCCTACTTGAGAGCCATCTCACGGCTGTTGCCGCAAAGTTTAAAGGCGAGCGCCGCTGCTGGATAGCACGCACGCACGCAGCCTTGCGCGACTTTTTGAATCCTTTATATTAAGTTCACTTGCTTGCTTGCTTACGTGCTTACGACCGTGCAAATCTTTCGGTCGTTTTTTAACCCACTTCCCGTGATCCAATCGAGCTGACATTTTGCACACAGACTCGTTGTGCGTGACAATTTTTTTTCGTGAAAAAAAATTCCAAAATTTTCCACTTTTAAGGTAAATTTTTTTTATATTTAATTACCAATTGTTTAATGGTGGCAGGCAATCATCTGACCCATAGGTGGCAGCCATCTCAAGCCAGAGGACGAGAGGACTCTAGCCGCCCGTTTCAAAGACCAATGTGGGCTGGGTTGTGGCCCATTGAACACGCATATAAAGGATTTACAGTGAAAAACTTTGTTTTTACGGGTTAATTTTTTGCTATTCCGGTTAAACGCGGAGTGACCCGCAAAATAACGAAAAGGTGTTTAAGCTAACTGATAGGTACGGCGATAACGTGAAGAAGGGGTGGGGGGGGAGATTGTAATTTAGCTGTACGTGACTCCAATGAGCAATCAAAACCGGCCACTCCGTTAAGTGATTTCTCCAGCACACAAACTTGCATTTATAGTGACGATTTGTTTTTCTCTCTCTGTCCTAATTTCTGGTGTACGGTATTCATCATCCTTGCACCACACTTGAATGTTTTTGAGTTAAAAGCACAATGACAACACAATACATCAACAGAAATATTATCAGCCATTTATGACCATTATGACGATATCTGTGGTATGTGTATAGAGTTGGGCACTCATTTCCTCGTGCGTTAAACCAGACAGCATGCCTTTTGTGTGCAAGAGAGATCTTATCGCAGCAGGATCTTTCTGAGTGTTTCAAACCACAGGAGGATTACTGTACACGCGAGGGAGCGTGCCAGTTGCGACAGGAACGTGTGTACACTTGGCAAGCAATGGGCGCTCTATCGGAGACAGTATTTATAGATATTTGTTTAATTATTCACAAGGCAAGTCAAGCGTACAGGAGTGTTTATTATGAAGCACAAAGTGCATCTAAACCGCGTGGTTCTTTTTTGTAACTCCACAGCAAAGGCGCCGGATGCATTACCCCTGGATAAGATGTTCGTTCAGGAAGGGCAAGCAGCTAGAGCTTGAACGGGTACCTGAATGCATTGACTAACTTTGAGCGTAAATAACTCCAAAACAGTGTAACATAACGCACAAGGGCAACGCTTGCAAATCTTTGCCACGTTTTCACTTTGCCGGGAAACAATACATTTTTGGTACAAATTGGTCAAGAAGTTTGGATCACCCGTATACCCCAAAAACATGTTGGCTTTTAAATCACATTCAGTACAGAACTGTAGTGAGAAACACAGAAGCGTCATGATTCTAGATTTGAAGCTTTCGTGACTGCAAGGATTCATACTCTTTGTTTTTTATGTAAAATCACGTAGGTAAAAAATCAATAAAATAAAATAATTGAAAACAACTAAATTAAATCACGACGTTTCGGAGGCAACACAAGCTTCCTTCATCAGGTAAAAAAAAGGCCACAGAAAAATAACCGTAGCTACAGTTATTTTGCTGTGCCTTTTTTATCTTTACCGAAAAAACCAAAGAGTAAGAAGCGTCATGGTCAATGAAAGTTTCTCAATAGGCGCAGCAAAACGACGCATTCTCGTGCTTTCTTATTGTTATAGAATTGAATTTCAAAGGTATCGAGAAAGCCATTCAATTCTATACGTTGCAAGTAGCGCCACAGTGCTTGCAAGGGTGGGTGGGAGATGGGCACCGCAATGAAAGTGCCTCATGCCAGGTGGAGTAAACATGCACCTTTTGGCCCACGTTGCCATGTTGGTGGAACCTTTGACCCAAAGTTGTTTTCAAGTTAAAATCCTGGCTGGGGATCCGTGCAACCCATCATACTTTATTGGTCGATAAAATGCCTGGCAGAATTAGTGCAGGCGGGAGAACAAATAGATTTAACATTTGATGCGCAGCTCTTACGATCGCGATGCGCGTCTTTGTGTTCCGTTAAATGTACAGTATCGCGCTGTGTGGTTAGACGTATTATGTTATTTATATTCCCAAATGCATCTAAAAGGAGAAGGGCTAATCCCACACTTCCATCACATCAACTTCCCCGTGCTCGTAACTCGTGTTCACGTCACGTTCGGGCTCACCAGCACGGTTTTTTCCGTTGTCCAATTTCACAAATGTATCCAACACATCCCTTCCTCCACTTTTTAAATCCTTTATATTAAGTTCACTTGCTTGCTTGCGTGCTTACGACCGTGCAAATCTTTTGGTCGTTTTTTAACCCACTTCCCGTGATCCAATCGAGCTGACATTTTGCACACAGACTCGTTGTGCGTGACAATTTATTTTCGTGAATTTTTTTTTCCAAAATTATATTTTATTACCAGTTGCTTAATGGTGGCAGGCAATCATCTGACCCATAGGTGGCAGCCATCTCAAGCCAGAGGACGAGAGGACTCTAGCCGCCACGCATATAAAGGATTTATAATGAAAAACTTTGTTTTTACAGGTTAATTTTTCTTCATCTGCATTGCAAAATACGGCAAAAGCGCACCGCGCGTGTCGCACAATGCATGTGCGTGCATGCGTGTGCGCGTGCGCAACGCTGCCTCAACAGAACGTGGCAGGTACCACTCAGCAAACAAAGAGCTCTGAGCCAAAAAGGGCATTAGCTTTGCGAACCGTGAGCGATGAGGCCTCAATATTGGAATTGAGCAGAGGGTGATGTGTTTCGATTAATTATTCAGAGGCAACGGTGGTCATGGACATCGTGAGTTTGAACAAAGTCTGTAAATTCTTGGAAATTACTGGAGAGGCACATTAAATTGGGTGCTTCGTTTATTTCATTAAAAAAATTTCAGTACGAAGTCTGTATTTCCCCCTACGCTGCCAAAGATGTTCAACAAACATACAAACATAGATACGTGCGCATGAATATACTGCCGCTGAATACGCCTCAAGACACAGCGGATGGTTACCTTTGCTCAGCTCCATGTCGAGGGCACGCAGGGCGTAGGGGCGCACAATGTTGCTGAGCATCAGCCACAGGAGGCCAATGCACCCGGCGATGACCAACACCCTCACCATCATTCCTACAAGCATGTTGGGTCAGGGGCCAGGGGTCAGAGGTCCGCAGGTGAAGGGGGTCATCATGCGGCACCGTGTTCCCCCGTGGTAGCTCCAGTTGAGGCGGGTGCTTTATTAGCTTATTTGGGAGGAACTGGGCCCATGCAAGCCAATTGGAATTTTGTAAAAAAAAAGGGGCTTGGGCACAAATCATGAAGGGGAAAACTAAATTTCTTAATTTAACAAGGAGGCTTTCGCAACCAACATCCATAACAGAGGTTTTTGGAGTAGATTGCGCAAATATAAATGTGTCGTTAAACCCGCCATCACCAAACACAAATCCACCACACGTACTCGAATGGTAAATGTTGTGGGTTTACTCTCCAACACACCAGTGTGCTGAACTATTGACAAATTAGCATCTTTTGTTTACGTGACAAACCTTAGTTTAATTAGCTGTCGGGTGGTGGCGGGTTTAACGACACATTTCTATTGACGTGATCTAAACCCCCAAAAAAACGTATGTTTATTAATGTCAGGATTGAACACGATGCATAACATTCAAGTATACCGATGTACATTTTCATCGAGGCTGTTTTCTTTCTTTCATAAAGCGCAGCCTCGCTCCTTGTAGCTGGCAGCATCCATTATACGGGAATTTGCTCGTAAAACAAAAAAGCTCACGTACCCCATGTCAAAAAAAACACAACCTATGCACTAAACCAAGTGCCTCCTTTTACACACGCGGGCTTGTCGGAGACGATGGTGACTTAACGAGGATGGGTGTCATGTTTGTCGAGGGAACGGGCCATTGTGAAAACGCCTCATTGCGTAAAAACAACAACACAAATGACTCACCCGACAGCCTCATTCTGTTAACGTCGCAAGCGTCTCTCCCGCTCCCCGTTCGCCTTGGCGCACACACGAGGGTGGAAGGGAGAAAGGGAGCGCAAACGAGATACAGGTGAGCCTACACACACGGTAAAGTTACAAGCACAGGAATTGTAGATAAAATAAAGCTACACTTCGCCAAGCTGAGCCACACTGGACTGGACGACGCCAGTTTACCCAATGTCAGCACAGTTTTTTTTGACAGAAAATAAATAAAAATACACCCTTCACTTGATAATAAACGTTTTTGGGTTATTTATAAATGTGTCGTAACCCTCCACCACCCGACACGGCCAATCAGCAAAAAGGTGTTACGTTGACAAAAGACAAATAGTTCACTACTTTAGCCCACCTTCACGATTTTAACCAAGTGTCAAACATAACAAAAAAAACACATTTCAACATGTAAAACTAACAAATTCCAGTCATTCCCAATACACGCCAGTGCATTAAGACCTCTCTGCGCCATGTTAGTCATGCGATTTTTTGTTTTACCATAACCTCACCATGCTGGTCAGTGCAAGTTGCTAAATGTTAGAGGGCGTTGGGAAGGACAAGCATAACCAGTTCTGATGTCACTGGCCTTCGGATGTTAGCCGTGACCGAAAATCAAACTCGGTTACTGGGTTCATAGCGTGACGTGGCGACCACTTCTCTGCTGCTTTACGCAACACATTCAAGCAATGAAGTCAAATTCAAAGGTCAATCGTTTCCATGCAAATATCTTATTTCCACCCACCAGAGCAGCAATTATTTTGAAGTTAAAATGTACTAAAACGCGCGATTGCAATCATCAAGTCGGTCAATGACACTGCTATTAGTGGTCTGACATCCCTTGCAAGTAGTCATTGTCAGTGCTATCCTTTCATCATCTAGGCAAGAGTTATGTGGACACCATAGAAGGTCAAGGTGCAGCCCTGAAACGTCTTGCACCTGCCACTGCTGGCAGAAGGGAGCTATAGTCACTCTAGAGATAACTTATTTTGGCCTACTCTTCCACGCAGGCATCTTGGAAGAGGTGGTAGCACCCACACTTTACCCCACCACACGTGACCCACACGTGACCCACCGGTTTACTAAGTTGTGATGAACTCATTTTACCACTGGGTGGATACAGGCTTTGGGGGGAGGGGAGGATACAAGAAACGTGCCCATTATGTCGACTGCCACACTCCGCGGAGATTGAACCGGCGATCAAGGGGTCGCGAGTCTCGCGTGATCACCAGTCAACACCATGGCAGCATCCACAGATAACGAGCGGTGAATTAACATTCCTCTTGTTGCTCACTCAACAGGCTGGACTTGTTTGAGGACAAAGGCAATCATCGCTTTTGTTTTTTTTTTGTCCCAAGGCAACCTGCCGTAGTTTTGTAGAAGGGTACATTCTTGAAGAGCTTAAAATAATTCCTTTTTTTTTCTTCTTCAAATATATAAATGCAGAAAAGAGTTGCAGGAATTATGCACGTTTTTGGGCAACGGATTAACACCTGATACCTCTTGTGCAAGGGCAGCACTTAGGGACTAGTAGTGGTGCCCAGTTGTTCACTCATTGATGACCTAATTCATTTCTGTATTGCACAAGCAGAAGTCACGCAGTTGCATGTGTGTGGCCAATAAAAGCATAATTTGTGTCCATACAGACACACATTACCTTGTGTAAACGTGATACACCGCACATTGCATTGCTAAGACTCCTAAAATACTGTGTAGATGGTATAAAGAAGGTTTGCAGACCTTGGTGAAGATCTACCTATCAAGACAAACTCAAGATCCCATGTTCACCTGATAGCGTCTTGAGCACAACGCCTGGAATAACACCCGAGTATAATTTATAGATGTTATTTACTCTAGTAGCAGGAAGGGCACAGTGAGCTTGTAAGCGTATATATATATGTGGGTGTCCTGCAAACGGTACAAATGTTATACGGGACAGATTTTAGTTACAAGTATGGTTACATAGGTCACGGTACAGATCAGTACGCGCTTTATGTGTTAGAATTTAAATGCAATTTAAACAGCATTTGGGCAGAGAGGTGGTGCAGTGGTTCGCGCATCGAGCTATCAACATTGCTAGCTGAGTTTGAGTCCCTGCCACAGCGACGATCGCCTAAACAGGTCACCCACCAGCCCTGAACAGGCGTGGTGAAGTTTGGTCAAACAATCCCCATGAGTGACGCAGCGTGAGGAGGTATTTATTGAGCAGTGGATTGACAAAGGGCTGTACATACACATTTATATTCCACTTTTACAATCTAGTGGTGATAAAAGCTTTGTAAAAAAATACATGTTAGGCCTGCATGCAGTGTAATCATTACACTGATTGAAAGATTCGAATGTTAATTTGTTGTATAAATCAGCACCGCACGTTCAGGCGACAAGCATTTTCTCCAGAGGGTTCATTGTCCGCGAGGAACGATGTGCACGTGCTTCTTGGCAACGAGGTCGCAACTCATCTGAACGCCGAGAGAACTGGGCAAGAATGAATGAATCCAGTCGCATCTGCTATTTTAAACGAAAATAATTAATGGAGACTGCCGTCAGCAGTTGCGCATGAGCGCAAATAAAAAAAACCGACCCAAGGTGGCTGAAAGCATCGTCGTCATCACGAGTGAATATTTATTTATATCGCACCTCCCATTCGGTCCGTTTCAAGGCGCACTACGACAGGAACCCACCCTTGGCAGCTGTCCCCTCTGTAAAATCACGAGGTGATTTTAGGCCAGAAAAGGTGCCACGTACCTATGTTGGAACTTCTTTCGCACCGTACGTAACCACCAACCGTGCTAATCGTGCTCACGGAAGATAAACGAACTTGACATGAACACAGGCAGCGAGAATATGACCACTCGTGATGACAATTTTAAGCAAATTTTCTGATCTCGCCAAAGAACATGAACCATCGCGCGAGCTTAGTTCATCCTCGCAGCACCGGCTTGTTGCTAGCCATCGAGCAAGGACGGTCACTGCATCGCGCGCTTTCGGATGCGCTTCTGCGGCCGTCTGGAACGCTCTCCCCCTTCCGATGTTAGGAAGCCACTGGAGCGATGCACTTTTAATCCTGAACTGAAAACGAATTTCTTACAAACTGTCTTTTTGTGTGTTAGTTTGCTGTCCTCCCCTGCACCTCCGATTAGCACGGTTGGCTACGTAGGGTGCGAAAGAATTTGAAGATACATGACTAGACTTTGATTGAACAGGTGGCCATATACAGCAGTGGTTCTTAACCTGGGGGTGCACGCACCCCCCTGGGGATGCGAGATGCCCTTTCGGAGAACCAAACTGGCGCAGGCTGCAGTAAAGGTTAAGAACCACTGATCTCCAGCGAGGCTCGAGGTGGTAGTCATTAAAAATTAAGAGTCAACACCGGTTAAAATAATCCCATCGCGTCGGACGTCAGGGTCGTTTGGTCGGTCACACTTCACGCTGCTCACCACGTCTAGGTGGTGAGCGAAGGTTGGGTTTTTTTTCTTCCCCGAGACTCGTTCGGATTTCATTCACCACCGATGTCAGCCCATGGGCACAAAAAAAAATCTAAATTAAGGCCTCCGAATTTTTCGCACAGTGCACGGTAGCTCGAAATCCTCTTCGGTTTTAAAATTCGTTATTTTTTTTTATAAATCATCTCTCAAGTCTCAAAATGTTGTTCCGTTTTCTCAAGGTCCCGTGACGTGTAACCCTCAGCTATGAAGTCAATCAATCCCTTCGTCTCCTCTCCCTCCTGTCAGTAACTAAAGAAAGGTCATCCCCCCCTTTTATTTGGTATCATACAAAGTTAAACACAAACATGTTCGGGTTTTATTTCCACGTCATTGTCAGTGAATGATTTGTTTTGAACTCCTCTTAACCCGGCGCATTACTCTTTTATATCCCAACCAGCATAAAGGCACACATTTGTTTGTGTTAATGCGTTCATTCAAAAAAATACTTTGACTTAACATGAAAAAGAAAGCAACTAAAAAAGTGTACACGACATCGAATGTAAAAAAAAACAATAGGCATATTTAGTCGTCAGAGCAACAGTTCCAATCTAAGTCGTGGAGTCGGAGCAGTTTCCATTCGCCGTTCATGTGACAGAGAAAACTCAATATCGGTTCTACAGAGTACAGCAAAGCAAAGTCCCTGCTTTAGTTATAATAAACAAATTAAGTATTAAATAATCTTTTAAAGGATTTACACTTTTCTTTTTACTGTCAATAACAGACAAATCACCCCCACTTCCCTGATTTTATCTAAACTAAATCAAACAGCTATACTGTACGAAAGTAGTAAATATACTTACAAATTTCCCCCTGAAAGAGAATGCTAAGCCGGCTGAAACATTGATCATTAATTTCCTTTAGAAGTTGTGCGAAAAATATATTTCATCTTAATTACAAAAATCAACTGCAGCAGAAACAATGAAATTATACACACACATACATATTAAAAACA
Organism: Lampetra fluviatilis; assembly: GCF_964198595.1. Taxonomy (NCBI): domain Eukaryota; kingdom Metazoa; phylum Chordata; class Hyperoartia; order Petromyzontiformes; family Petromyzontidae; genus Lampetra; species Lampetra fluviatilis. The sequence goes on from NC_136308.1 coordinate 4,449,460, forward strand.
CATTGTAGGCTGTGTATGTATAATAAAAAATCTATCTGGAGGTAGACAACACACACGCGCTGTATGTATGTCAATGAAACTGGCTCCGTAATATTAATCGAAGTGCGCATGTCACAGGTGTGTGTGTGTGTGCGTCACTGAGACCAGCGAACGTACGAGAGAAGCTCCTTGCGATTACCTTTCCTGTAGCCAGGTGTTCAGCCTGGTGATCTCGCTCCAACACAGATTCCCGGTCCAACACAGAGTCTGCTGTTGCTGCTGCTGGTCTGGTTGATGCCCTTCAGCTGTTCAAATGCTGCAACGAGAACACCCAACACTTCCTCATTGCAACGCCCGCCCTCCCACCAGCTCCCAACAGCTCCCACCCCCGACTCCACTTCTCTTTTACCTCCTCCACCACCACCACCACCTTCCCCACCCACCATCCTCATCCGCAGCTCACTCGCCCATTCACCTACGGAGGCCCACCTCCGCCTTTCATCGCCCGCAAACCCTCGGGGAACACGGCGGGGAGGTGAATGAAGTGATGCTCGCTACTCCTCTCGCTGCTGCTGCTGCTGAATGCATCGTCTCCTGTAGTCTCCCAGGGTGTGCCCTGTGTTTGCCGTGCGATGTGTGGAGTCCACGTCGCCTGTCACGCTTAATGCAGCCAGTGCTACAAAGCTCAGCCTCCAGCAACGCTCGGTTGTTGTAAAGGGTGGTCCCAGATATATTGTGACCCCCCCCCCCCCAATTAATTAAACCCTAACACGTGCTTTTCCCTTGCCTTGCATATTCGCTTCTGTTTTTAAATAAACATTACTTTTGAAAAATATTACGTTTTGGAGGATTAAATGGGCGTCACAAGATATCTAGACCACCCTGTAGACTCCAAACACGAAACATTGAGTGCTGTAGCTGTGTTTGTTATCGCTAAGATATTTCTGCTGTTGGAGCACGCAGATCGCCTGCGTTGCGTGCTCTTTCCAGTAGTACAACTGACTTAATTCAAATCTGTAATTGGTAAATTCTTAGATAGATTGATTTAATTCAGCAGGAAGGGTCCAATCAGCTGTTTTCGGCTCCGTTGTTATCGGCGTCCTTTCGACGGTGCAGATGTTATACCGTTCAGATACATGACGAGAAAAAAACATCGCAATCACAAACGTTAATTGAAATCTATAAATATTCTACTTTTCACATTTCAATTACTGTCCCCGTAATGTAAAAAGGTAAGCCCTTTACACATAGGAGGCTCTCAGACGCATATGGCAGCAGGACATCGATTACTTTACTGTCTTGACGACTCCTAATAATACCAAAACCCGGTCTTCACTGCTATCTGTTGGTTGGCCACATTTCCTCAACTTCTTTGAGATAGTGCTCTAAGACTGAGCAACAAGATGACCAAGCATGCTGTTGTTTTAAGCTGGTGGTCTAGATAAGGCTGAGAGCTTTGGCACATGCAAGGGACATCTTTGTTTGTTGTTAAATCTAGTACTTTATAACTGTCACATTTGCCCATGTACTTCTGGTATTTATCGTAATCATAAACCATGATCTACTCACTGCTGGGTGAAAGTCTCCCCTCATTGTGGCCATCCATCACAGTCCTGCGTTGCCACAAGGCATCTCGTTGATGTTTTTCAATCATTTCTTGCCCTGTAGGTCATTGCCATTAGTTCTTATGATGACTGCATTGTCAGTCAACATGGGGTGGCTACTACATTCACTTTTTAACTTCATGCCTTTAATTTATCCTCTCCAATGTTTCGAAAATATCTTCTCGGGTCACTGTGAACAGCCTTGGTGAGACTATATCTCCTTGCCCGACTCATACTTTTTAATTTGCATGTTGTTACCTTTTTACGTAATCTCTGTGTTGCTGTTGCTTTCGAAAAAATAGTTTAGATAAAGTCCAGTGTTTCTTTATGAAAGCCTTCATCTGCCATAGCTTGGGTAACTGCACTATTTTCCACATAATCAAATTCCTTTTCGTAGCCTACATGGGCCAGGCAAATGGGATTTGATATGTATTTGATATTTGTCTTTTCTGGAATCTTATTGATAGTATGCACAGTATGTGTAGAGAACCCCTTTCTCAATCCAGATGGCTGTCATAGTGGGTTGGCCTCTAAATGACCAATTACAGCATTAGGGTTTCTCTATAATCTGCGTGACCCGTATACATACACGTGCCAAAAGAAGCGAATAGGTCTGTAATTCATCAAATCGGTTTTATCTCCTGTCTTTCGAAATAGAATGACGGTGACCTGACTCCACGATTGCGTTAATTCATTTCTGTGAAGAAGAAAAAAAAACTGTAAATGTCCCCTTACATCTATACAACAGCTGGTCCCAATTTATTTTCGATGATGTTATTCCAAGTGGTTGAGAACTTTCCCTTGTTTCATTTCGCAATGAGCACGTGAAAAGTTGTATTTTCTAGGATACATTGTCATTGTTTTTGCGATAGAGATTTGCATAGCATTCAATTTGCATGATCTAATCCAGCGTTACGCTACCGTCTTGCTCTCTGCTGGCCAAATGCCGTGGATACAGTGTTAAAAATGTGTCGAAACACGATTCAAATGTTACTACAGCGTTAAGTTATGTTTGCTCACGCAAAGCAAAGGTTCATTGTACCTTCTGGGCTGTCCTGAAATGGGATGCAGTGAACCATGCCTGTTTGTTCTTTACGTATATTCGTCGACGTGGGTGGAGCAGTTTCAGGCATTGCGTCTTGCATGACTGCACACGTGTTGCTGCAGCTGTGTGTGACCACATTTGTATAATGTTTGAAGCCACGACAGGTGGATGATGGCTCGGACCCAGAGAAGTTTCGGGAATGTTCACTACAGTGCCCGAACCGCTACAAGCCTGTGACCAAATAACTCGGAATGTACCCGATTTCGTCATACCTTGGAAACTACGCGAGGAAGGTTCCTGTGAAGAAACTGGTTGTTCTAGTTGTGCGAGGCTATGCGCTGGGCGTCAGAGGGCGCTTGGAATCAGAGGGCAGTGTAGCAAAAAGCATTGTTGCACCGTACTTCTATGGCCCCACGTCTATGCTCCCACCTTTACAAACCCACACTGGCGAGCGCGGTGAAGAATACGCATGACCCGTATTGGCATGGGGAAGGCGCTCATCCAGCAGTTGATTGGGCAACAACAACAAAAAGGTTGCTGCGCATGGACCACCCGCATGCCAACACTCCGCTACAGAAGAGTACTCAGCGAGGAGAGCGCTCTCGAGGTGAGGGTACACAATCGCACCGCGTGTGGCTAATTTATCCAATGGGGCCCTCCACACGGCATAGAGTTTCTCGCGAAGTCTCGAGATACAGAACATCCGGCAGCTGATGACCAGCGGATAAATCACTGCGTACGAACACACATGAACGTTAAACACATTCCTGCGGAGGGAGCTGGTAGGAACGTTGGGTTGCTCGGTCAATGGCCAGGGTCAACGGCGGCGTGGTGTATTCCGCAAATATGCCCGACTGTGAGGGCGGGCACAAGCCGGCGTGAGTAGGTTAAACGGTGAGTTTTATAAGGGCACCACGGGGTGACCAGCCCCTCCCCACCCCTCCCACCCCCCACCCAGCCCCACCCTTCCACCCAGCCCCACCCTTCCACCCAGCCTCTCCCCACCCTCCCCACCCAGCCCCTCCCCACCCCAGCCCCTCCCCACCCAACCCCTCCCCACCCTCCCCACCCAGCCCCATCCCTCCCACCCCCCACCCAGCCCCACCCTCCCACCCAGCCCCTCCCCACCCTCCCCTCCCCACCCAGCCCCACCCTCCCCACCCAGTCCCTCCCCACCCAGCCCCTCCCCACCCTCCCCACCCTACCCACCCTACCAAGCCCCTCCCCACCCAGCCCCTCCCTGCACGAAGGACGGACACAATAATCCCATGTGGGCTGGTGGAACCAGGAGGTTCCTACCAGTATTAGCTCACGCTTAGATGTAAATGTTGTTTACAATTCGGTGTCCTCTCTTTGGAATTTTCACACTTAAAATTCTAACTTAGCAAATTTTGAAACACGTAATCAACCAGGCTATGCGTTAATTGTGTGTTAACCGACTCTCTGTGTTGTATTACATCACATTTCGATATTTTGCTAGGTTATTTAATTTTCGTGTGCCTGTCTCCTAATTTTCAATTTTGCGTGCCCGTTTTCAATTTTGCGTGCCCGTTCCACATTGTCATCTTACTTGCAACAGCAGTACGTTGCCGTACACTCATTGATATGCTAGTTCTCTCTGCCCCCTCCCTCTCTCCTTCCCCGCCCCCCCTCTCTATATTTAAGGGACCGTCACAGAAACGACCCCTCTCTTTGTGCCGATTTGTGTCCTCTCTCTGTGTGCCGTTGTGATGTCTGTCTGCTTGTATGTCTGTCTATAGTTTTCTAGTTAGATTTTTGTTGCTATTTCTTTTATACCTGATGATGATTGCTTGTGTTGCAATCGAAACGTCGTAATATGTTATTTTAATTTATTATTTTATTTTTAGACGTGACTTAACCGAAAAGAACCAAAGAATAAGTACAATTCGGTGGTTTGCTCACTGCCTTCTAACCCGGTGAGCTGACTTTGATTCCTGGCTACCGCTAACGCCAGTGAACCAGTGACATCTGAACCAGTTCTGGACTAACCAGGGTAGTGAAGTGTTGTCAAATAACCTCTATACGTGACACATCATAAGGAGACCTTTATTCAGCAGTGGATGAACACAGGCCCATTTATTATGTATTATTAGATGATAAACATAGTGGATTTTTTTAACTGCGCGCTATACTAACATCTTTTCATGCCATACATTCTAAACCTTGGTAAACATACGCAAATTTTACTTACCAAATTCGTGGGATACGTCACCACTGGATACATTTTGCCCGGAGATATTTACCTTGCGAAAACCTACCGACGCAGTGCATGACGCACGTTCGTATCGCCTAAATAGAGGATTCGCAGCAGGGCAATTACCGTGGCTCGCCTTTCATCAAGCCACATGTTCAACTCCAGCTTTTAAAACTGTCCAGATGTACCATGGGATTGTTTCCTCTTTGAGTCGGGATGAAGTCACACGCCACACGGGTCGCATGGCTAATACAGCACATTGGCCAGAGCTTTAACAGGGTTTATATTTCAATAATATACACATTCCAAAAAAATATATGTACTGTACTTATCGCTGTTTGTAATACACCATGGTGATACGGCTTAAATTCACTTCACATGAAGTGTTGGGTTCAAGCACGGAAAACTTCGGCGATAAGGTGAATTGTTGTAAGTGGCTTCAGGTAGGCGGCTATTCGATAGAAATGATCACCTCTGCCACTTGTAAATTGCGTTGCCACCTATTTTGGTTTTCCCAGGAACATTCTCTTGTTGTCTGTCCTGGGAAATCTGTAAGTCTTCCTTGCGACATGATGTTTGTCAGTTGTGAAATACTAAATGACTCACTGAAGGATATAAATGCTTGTTCGTCTAGTTCGCCCCTCCTCCCGTGTTGTGAAATAATCTTCAAATTATATGCCTCAGAGTTGATAACCCGACTTGTGATGCTGAAAATACAGTACTGTACTATAATCTTAAAACTTGTCCACAGCCAAGAAATCAGCAGCAGTTCATACAAGTACAAATAAAATCTGAATGAGATTCCTCATGAATTAAAAAAACCCATAAATTCAAAGCATGGTACATTCATGATCCATTCAAATTACGTGTTAAGGTAATGGTGCATACATGTCCAAAGTTCATGCCATGTAATACAATTAATCATTCTCCATAACAAGTCTGCAATGAAAGGAACTTCAGTGTTTCAAGTTTCCGGATTCCACACATGCAGCAATGAGCACCAATTGCCAACGTGTTCTTTTAACAGAATGTAAACAAAAAAATACATTCTGCACATTCTCCTTCACCATCCAAATATGTTTAAAGTAAAAATCCCTAACATTATATAACGCCAGGTGCCCCTGAAGGTGTCATCCGTCGTTAAATAATTGTAACTGGATGGGTTGACAGAGAAACGGTAAATAAAACGAAAATGCTAATTAGAGCGATCATAAATTTAGATTTAAAGCTTCTTTCGTGACTGCAGGGATTCATATCATTGGTTCTTTCGGTAACGTCACGTAGAAGGGAAAAAGTAAAATAATAAATATATAAAACAATAAACATTCTCACGACGTTTCGACTGCAACACAAGCAATCATCATCAGGTGTGAAATCCACAGCAGGAAATATTTTTTCAAATTTCATTGCTGTGAATTCATATCTTTATTATTTTATTATTTCCCTTCTACGTGACTTTACCGAAAGAACCAAAATTAGTGGCATCACCACAGGATGGATGGCGATGACATAGAAACGGCGTTCTTCATCGCAAGGCCCGCGGGCTTCTGACAGCTCCTGGTGGCCTCGAACGCGGCCTTCGACAATAAACAAACAGTGAACACACTAAATCTTGACTTAAAGCTTTCGTGACTGCAGGAATTGAACCTATCTTCGTGACTTTTCCGAAAGACCCAAGAATATAAAAATAGTGAACAACACTGCCATGTAATCGGGTGTGGCAGCCCTCACACTGACGACGTCTGATCGGTGAAAGTGTCCGCTCTGCTGAAGATGAGTGAAGAACACTGATGCAGGGCATGGTTGATGATGGAGGGTGGAACATCGCTTCAAGGTGTCGTGTACAATCATCCCGAAAAAAAGGATGAAAAGTAATACACGTCAACTCACTCAGCCCTCACCTCGTAGCATCAAGGAGACATTGAATAATGCGCCCAATACTTCGGTGGAAGTGGACTTTACCCACCTCTAACTTTACGACTGCATTTGTACCTCGCACTGGCCGATAACACTTTGACACAGTAAATGCGTGTTTTTTTTAAAACGTTAAGCGCTGCTGTTGGCGATAGACGTAATAACAGAACTTCAACAAAAACCATTGCATTATCCATCCATTCATGTATTCACCGATTCATACATTCATCATCCACCTTCTCACGAATCCATCTCGTCATCCTACGGCCATTCATTTATCCATTCATTCATCGATATAGCGATTATCCATCTATTTGTCAATCCATCTACTGTATACATCCACTCACCAGTTCATTGATCCACCAATTAATCCAGATATCTATCTATCCGTTAACCATTTGATGCATGCATTCATGAATTATTTTATCCAGCCATGTATCCACCTCGCCAAACATCACCCGTTCACTCATCCATTCATTCAACTGTTCATTTATCCACCTAAGTAATCCATCTTTGTATTCAGCTATTCATGTATACAACCATTCATCTATTACTTCAACCCCTGCTGCAAAACTTCCTCATCCATGCCCTCATCTTTACTCGACTGGATTACTGTGATCTACCTCTCTTCTGTTTGGACTTTCACAACAAATCCTAAACAGCGCTGCACGTATCACATCCAACCGTCCCCACAATCACCATACCTCGACTCTTCTGGCCCAACTGCATTGGCTCCCCGTTTATTATCTTTACCTGTTCAAATGCTTCACCCTGGTCGACAAATCCCTTCATGGCTTTGCCCCACCCTTTCTTGCCACTCTTGTATCATTCTGCGTCTCCGTCTCGCCCTCGACGTTCTCAATCTGTTGCCCCTCTCTGTGCCTCTTTCACTGGAACAAACTTCCCCTCCACGTTAAGCAGTGAACTTCGCTAATTAGTTTCCCCCCTCCCTAAAAAAATCACTTTTTTCCCCCTAACTCATCCCACGATCCCTGAATCTCTCCCTTCTCACCACTACCATTCCTGTTCCCTCTTTATAATTTCCCCATGGCTACCACTCACTTCCTATCCATCCAATTCATTCAGCATCATTTGCGCTCATCCATTTGTCTTTAACTGAATTCACCCACCCCAGGTTCGCCCATTATTTACTTTCGTGTATTTTATTCACCTTTATCGCCACCGCTTACGCCTGTGAACCCACTACACATTCACAAGAACCATTTTCTATTATCTGTCAAGCGCCTTGGTCAAGACGCTATATAAAATACGATGAGTTCCAATCATCCATCCATCCACCCATTCACGAATCCCCCTATTCATCCACAATTCCTATCAGCCATTTACTTAACCACCCATTCATTAATTTCTCCAATTCATTTGGGCAGGTTGTAGCCACGCCTGGACCAGTGCTGCCCTCTGCTGGGATCAGCTGTTTCCAACTCAGCGTCCACGTGGCGTGGCTGGGGAGCGGTGGTGCAGCGGTTAGGGCGCTGCTCTGCGAACCCGGTGACCTGAGTTCGATTCCCACTCACGGCCACCAACACCAGTGACGATTATCTGAACCGGTCCTGGGCCCTCCTCTAGGTCGACTCAGTCTCAAACTAGTACAGTACCAGGTGCGGTGTGTAAAACATCATCACTTGGGGAGACAAAGGCGGTCCGGGCGTGGGGGGGTCGGGTGGGTGAGTTGGGTCGGGCAGGTTGTGGTAGGGCGGGGTGGGTGGGTGGTGTAGGGCTGGGTGTGGTAGGGTGGGGTAGGGTGTTGTATGGTAGGGTGGGGTATGGTGGGGTGGGATGGGGTAGGGTAGGGTGGTGTCGGGTGGGGTGGGATTGGGGTAGGGTGGGGTGGTGTAGCGTGGTGTAGGGTGGGGTGAAGGGGTGGGGGCAACTTTGGTAGGGTGGGGTGGGGTTGAGTGGGATGGGGTAGGGTGGGGTGGGGTTGTGGGTGGGGTGGAGCGGATGTGGTGGGCGGGTTTTCGGGTGGATGCGGTGGCGAAGAAAACATAAGCACGTGACTTATGACGGTTGGTGGTGGAGGAAGGGGAGGAAGGGGAGGGGGGCAACGTGGGTAAAATGCAGCACCACGTGATATCCGATCGACCGCTGCATTGTGGGTACGAACCAAAACAACTTCGGCGCGCAAGGTTTGCATCGTCAACCCCCGAGTCGCTTTATTTTGTTTTATTTGTTGTTGTATTTTACATCGTTGGTATAGGGCGAGACGTCAATGTACGATGCGGTAGATTTAACGACAACAACAACAAAGAGACGCGTTGACGATGAAGGCGACCGGCCCTCGCCATCACGGCGTGTCCGAGTCTTAATTCGATGGCTTTGTTGATCAATTCGCCGTCGAGTTGAACAACTTTGGCGGTGGGACTCAGGCGACGTCCCCCCCCCCCCACGTGGCCTTCATCAGCGGGGCCCCCCATCTCGGAAGCGAAGCGCGGCTGGGGTTGGAATTCGTGCCACGGGTTTAGTGTTTGGGTAGATGGGGCCTGGTGGTGGTGGTGTTGGTGTTGTGGGTACGTCCTCCTTAATGTGGCGACGGATGCACGACCGTGTCAACTCGTACAGGTTAAGGCCGTATGCTTGTGCTGGGAAATTGAGTTTACTGCGTTCAGCCGTTTCAATACGCGCAAAAAAGTGTATTGTTTGTGTGTCTTCCTTGTGATGGGTCTTTGTAGGATGAACTTTGAGATTTATAAGGGCACGGGGTGACCAATGAGGTCTGAATTGGTCTCGAATAAGACAGGGCACTGATAAGGGGTTGATAGGTATGGGATACACCACTACTATACAATACACAACTGTACACTACCATCTTCTTGGTTCTTTCGGTAAAGTCACGTAGAAGGGAAGTAATAAAATAATAAAAATAAAACATAATAAAATAAGTGAGAATTATTTTATTATGTTTTATTTTTATTATTTTATTACTTCCCTTCTACGTGACTTTACCGAAAGAACCAAGAAGATGAATCCCTGCAGTCACGAAAGCTTTAAATCGAAAAATGTACACTACCATACCTGTCAACCCATACGGTTTACTTAGTATTTTTGTGCATGGTAAATGGATTTCAGGTTCATACGGAATACAGCCGTTTTAATACAGGCAACAAATGTTTGTGTCTTTGTGTTTCTCCCTTGTGATGGGACGTTGTAGGATGAACGTTGAGATTTATAAGGGCACGGGGTGACCAATGAGGTCTGAATTGGTCTGCAGTAAGATAGGGCACTGATAAGGGGTTGATAGGTCTGTGGATGTGGTCGACCGCTGTGCATAGCAGGTGTTATAGGCTGCTCTCTTGTGCTGAGCTGTTTCACGATGCTCCCACGCCTTCACCAACCACTCACTGACCAGCGTGGTGAAGTATGGTCAAATAGCCCACAGACCAGCATGGAGAGGCTCCCATCTTTCAGTGGGCTGACGGAAGGGGCTGGTGGTAGTGCAATTGGTTCAAATGTCGTGTAACCGTAGTTACTTCGGTGTAGTCCTTGTCTGAGTATTAGTGTAGAATCAATATGTATACTGGAGGAATCCAGTGAGTTATAAAGCTTTTCACAGATGGATGCGCGTCTTGGTATGGAGTTTACCAACCCAAGCGTGGGTTCAATGAATTGTCACATCACTTATGGAGACAATTTAGCCCTTGCTATGGGGCATGTAGGATCTAAAATGTAAAAAAGCACGTGTAAAGAATCAAGAGGATAAATATTTGCAGCGAGGGCAATTGTACGTCTGTGCTCGCCACCTCTGCTCTGCCTGAACACCAACTCGTAGTGTGGTGAAATATGATCAAATAACCACCCATGTCTGAAAAGGCATGGTGGGGTGGACTGCATCGAGCAGTGGATTGACAAGAGGCCTCTGATTATTCACGAGTTTAATGACCGTTCACTGTAACGTTGTCATAAGCTCTCAGTAATTGCATGTCATTTGTTTCATGTAAATATTATTTCGTACGTCCTAAATACATTTGGAAACTATGAAAGACTTTTATTTTTTATCCAGGTGCATTGGATACGTTTTTGAAGTAGATACATATATCTGCTTCCTATCCAGTAAAAAATACTTTAAATAAATAAGGTCAACTCATAGTCCTTATTCAATCTACTGTTGGATGAAGGCCTCCTCCACATGCCGTGTCAGTCGTGGAGGTTGGCCATTATTGACACTTGTCAGTGTGGCTTGGTGAAGGGTCAACTGGAAACTGGTACATGTTGAAATATTTCTGTTTGTCTGTAAGCCATCAACAAAGATAAGCTCCCCCCCCCCCATTTCTCATTTGATTGGAGAGACGACACTCGACATGGATAGATCGATGAAAATTATATTATCGCAGTACCCGGCATCAAATTATGCACCCGTCTCCATCATTTGAGCGATAGTAGTTGGGGTGGCAGTTATTACATTTGGAATCCCAGTAAAATGTTGAGCCGTCACAACCCGACGTTTTTCGCAAGCCACCACCACTAATTTGGCGCGACATCTCGGCAGAGATGAGCGTCGAGTACTACCCATCGCTCATTTCTGGAAGACTTTGCTGTTTCTTTCCTGGATTGTTCTGTTTGCGCGTAGTCACTTTAAGATGCTCCTTGTTCAGGTTTTTGTTTGTTGCGGTTGCACCTGATTCAAGAGCCGAATGGCTCACAGGGCTATACCTAATAAATGAAACTGAAATGAAAACTGAAAATTTGAGAAGAGGTGTGAGGGTACAAAAGCGTCGCTTTTGATTCTGACTTTGCATCTTGACGTTCGCCCACAGCGCAGGGGTCCCCGATGCCCGAGAACCCACGGTTAGGCGCGCGCGAGGGGCGGGAGCTTCGCTCGGCAAGGAGCCGGGCTCGCTCGTTCGCGCTGCTCTGCAACTACACGCAGCGCCTGGCGCGCCCGCTGTGGCTCGACTTCCAGGGAGTTCCCGTGCCCTACGCCGACATCCCGTCTCAGCGAGCCCTCTCCATCAACACTTACGTGGGTCTGTCTCATCGGCGAGCTCCGGCTAAGGCCATCTCTCTCGCGTTGTCGGCATGGGTCCAGGGGAAAGGGAATAATCATAATGACGAATACGTTTCGATTTAAAGCTTTCGTGACTGCAGGGATTCATCTTCTTGGTTCTTTCGGTAAAGTCACGTAGAAGGGAAATAATAAAAAATAAAACATAAAATCAAATTCTCACGACGTTTCGGCCACAACGCAAGCAGCCGTCCTCAGGTGAAGAACAGGGCTGTCGGAAGGACAGCGTCTGCCGAAACGTCGCAAGAAATGAATGTTTTTTTGTATTATTTTATTATTTCCCTTCTACGTGACTTTACCGAAAGAACCAAGAAGATGACGAATACAATTAGATTTTCGCTTACGATGGCAATATGTTCAGGAGCTTATTTCCAAGGTTGAAGTCTGCTATCTAGGAGAGAGGGCTTTTCAGGCGAGGGTTCGTGTGGTAATACAATAAATGTACTGTACAGCGCTTCTCTATATCCATTCTCTTTTTTTTTATCAAGGAAGGATGTAAATAATATCAGTATAAAAAAAGGACTTGGCAATAGATAACGACATATATTATTCAGCAGATGTGGATATCTTATTTCAGGTATGTAGTTTTGATGGCAAAGATATTTTTGAACATCCTCGGTGGCAAAATTTAGGGGATCAAGGGATCGGGGCAAGTCAAGACATTTGTAAGTTGATCGTCAATGTCAAAAATATTGTTCATGACATTAATAACGAATATAAATAACGCTAAAACACGTGCTTATCTCGCTCACAAATCGAATGAAGTGCACGGAGCGATGATGTTAAATTGGCCATGTTGCACGGAGTTGTATTCCTGGCAGTCGATTGGCTGATTTGGTGGGAGTGACAATCCTGAGTAACTGCTGCCACACTCACAGGCGTTGCGATCTCACTTGGATAGTCGTGTTTCTTTTAAATATTTCGAAAAACATTATTTTGGAATGTCTTGTTATCTTGCTGCCAGTCGGCTAGAAAGCAAACCTGGGTCACGTGGATTGTGACACGGTGTGCTAACAAAATTAACCACTCTTCCTTCAAAATGTAATATAATGCATAGTGCACACCACTTCCCCTACTCTTCTGATAATCTGTCTTAAATTCATGATGCACACACCTCGACATACCAACATTTACATTCCCAATAACATTTGCAATTGCATAATAAAACACCCATATTACTTGCATAAAATGGAATTGACATCATATACCTGTCAGCCCCTTGTCAGTGCCAACCTTATTACAGACCAATTCATCCTACAAAGTCTCATCACAAGGGAGAAATACAAACAAATCGACAAAAATGTTTTTCCCTTATTGAAACTGAAAGGTATGACAACCTCATATACCTCATTTTCATTTATAAATACTGTATGTGACATATATGTAATGTGTATCATGAAAGTAAAAAAATTACCCCCGATTAGCACGGTTGGCTACGTACGGCGTGAAAGAAGTTCAACATACATGCGTGCGTACAAAACTGTCCGCATGGGATGCGTTTCTTGTGCAGGCCACCCTTGGTTGTTTCGCGATGCAACAACCGGTGACCGGCTGTTGGCCAACAGGAGGGACGTCTTCCTCCCGGAGCTGGGCAACATTGGGGAGAACGGCCGACCGCAATACGTCCCCATCAAAATTACACTGCCAGGTGCATTATAACGCACACACACCACAACGAATCGTAACACAGTCGAGACGCACACACACACGCACAGTCTTAAAACCAGAGCCGAAGTTGTGTCGTGCTCAGATGAGCATGGCGAATTGTTTTAATGTTGAATAACTTAGTTTTCAACAAATTTCCAAAGTGTGGGTGGGGATCTCACTGAGTGGATTGTGGGGTAGCTCATCCATTTACAGCCCAGATCTAACGGTGGATATTCTGTATGCACGTTCAAGTAAAAACAACTATGACGTGGTAAATATTTTACAGACCTCGGAAAAATTATTGGCTGACCCCCCCATCCTGACCAGGATATGAAAATGCTGAATTCTAATTTTGACTTGTGCACTTAACCGCTGTGCCATGAATATTAATATGCACTACAGATTTTGTACGGCATTTTGTTCTATGTTTATAGATATAAAGTTATATTGATGCACAAATGGATTGATATAACCACTGCACCACCCTGCTAGATCCATAGAGTGGACAGCAGAGGGCAGTGCAACAAAATAAATTGTTCTGTATGTTCCCACAAACCTGGACTTACAAATGTGGTATAGTATGGTCAAATGGGAAGGCCTTCATGCAACAATGAACTGACCAAAAGTTTGTACACGGAGAATCGCTACTTCACTACCACAATGCTAAAATAAACTATCCTCAAGACAGTAGTGAATTACAGATGTTAGACTGTGCAGAAGCTGTACCTCTCACCACTCAGAACCCCTTAACCCGTGCGTGTGTGTGTGTGTGCGCGCTGTACGTATTTTATATGCGCGTGCAGTGTACACTCTGGTGGAGCGCTGTCTACAGGTGACGCGCCAGCTGGTGCCAAAGGAGGACTTTGAACAGCTGCCCATCCCGCGGTCCCTGCAGCAGGAGCTGGCCCGCGTGCCCGACCTGCAGCGGGAGCTTGCGGAGCTGCGTCGCAGTTCGGCACAGGAGGATGGCGCGGAGCACTGACTAACTAGCTCGCTCGCTCGACAGATGCCGCGTGTCTCACCGGGACCACAATGGATGTTGGGCTGCCATCGCTCTCATCGTCATGGAGTTATTTTAATTTCTCCGCTGGATGGAGCCCTCACCACATTGGCATTCCTCATGAAATTGTGACGCCACAATCGTTCTCCTGCGCGTGAACTAATTTCATCACTCCATATTATCTCCCATCTGGTGCGTTGTCATCTTTGCTGAACGATCTACGGCCGTTCTTGTTTGCCAGCGTTTGTTCCCTGAAAAGAAGTGTCCCATCTGAGCCACACTTCTCTTCACAGTTAAAGTTATAGCTTTGATTTGGGTATGTACCTGAATTTATTCCAAGCATACATTTCTCCATATGCTTAAAATATATATATATTTTCCTTTTCAGCATTTGCTTGTGAGTTTTGTCAGTGGCCACGTCTATGATATGTATGTTATAGGTGGCATCATGTTAGGCCGTAGACTGTTAACTCTCTTTACGACTCACTGCACATGTAATGGTTCGCATTTTTATTTCAAAACATCATATCTGAGATGGGATAACATAGCCTCAGACGTGAGTATGATTAACACAAGCCCAGTTTGAGTTTGTGCATTACCACTATGGTGTTGACGGTTCCTGGAAGTCGGTGTGGTTGGTGCTAGATTTTCTTAGTCGATTTCTTAAAGTAATGTATTCAAAAAGCTTTCGCATTGCAAATATCAGTGGTATGGTTACAACGATACCATCTTATTGACCTAGAAATTCGAAATGTAGCTGTTATGCTTGAATACCAACAGTGAATACAATGTTACATGTTCCTTTAGTAATTTATATGCCATTCATTTGTTTTATTTCGGCATTCCTATTTAACACTGACAGATGCACATGTATCCAAAATTCATGATTTAAAATCACGGCATCCCTTGCTGTGAGTGTCGAGTTGCCATAGAATGGTACACCAAAGTGTGGACTAGTATTATGTCCCCTCTATACGTGATGGTGTTGCCTGTCCCCTTCCACCTGTTGGTTTTCTCCCACATGTATAAGCACGAAAGTAATTGGCCGAAAACACGTACATATATATAGGTCTGCAGAGCTTCGGAATGACACCGGCTCACTGCCAGGCTGCCTTCAATTTGTATGGCTTATTAGTGATTGTAAGATGCAATTTGGATGAACGACTGCATAAAACGTGAGATGAATGGGGGAGGAGTAGTGCAGTGGTTGGTATACCTCTGAATCGGAGTTTAATTCCCTTCCACAGGTCACATTGCCAATCCGTACTGGCCGTCGTGGTGCTGTTTGACCAAATAATCCTCATGACCGACATGGTTTCGGAGGCCTTTCAGCAGTGGATCAATAAACACGTAAATTATTTTTGTAATAAAATACACGCAGCTAGTGTTTTTGAATTAGATGTTTCCAATCATTTTTTTGTCAACATTTTTAGTTTTATGGCCATGAAATATGGCGAGCAACATTAGGCATTTTTTAAATTGGAATTTGCCAATCCCCATTCTCTGAAGAAGATGTTCATTGTAAACAGTTATTTATGTAGATATTTTTGTATACAAAGCTTCGCAACTCAGTAAAATGCCTGTACACCTGTTTTTGGTGAACGAATTTAATAAAATATAAACTCGTCGTACTGTGTTGTTGAGCGTTTCGGGTGATAAATAACATCGGGTCCACCCTTTTCTGTGTAAGGTTAGTTTAGTTAACTCAAAGCATACACTGTCTTGTTTGTCTGCTTGGCCATCCTATATTGATCTACCATCATAACGAATAAAATTTCTATTTAAATCTTTCGTGACTGCAGGGATTCATATTCTTGGTTTTTTCGGTAAAGTCAGGTAGAAGGGAAATAATCAAATAATAAAAATAAAACAATAAAATTCTCACGACGGCTGCTTGCGTTGTGGCCGAAACGTGATAATTTTATTGTTACATTTTTATTATTGTATTATTTGCCTTCGACGTGACTTTACCGAAAGAACCAATAATATTAATACAATTTATGTTTCTCCACTAGGTGGCGTTAGAGTGTAGCTGTGACTTAATATTAACAGTACTGTGTTATTGCTCAATAGCAAACTTTTTTTACGTGACGACTTCTGCATGCTATAGTTATGAAGTCAATACTTGGAAGCTCTGCATTTCCACGAACACTATTGTGTCAATATATTTAATTGCATTTCAATTGAAATCTGTAATGCGATAAGGTTATTGCAATGTCCAATTCAAATTCCACGGCCATACATGAATGGAAGCCTGCTAGATGACAGTCTAATCTTTACAAGTTTTTAATATTCTATTTTGACCAATATTGTTAACGAGTAATAAGTAAAAAATCATATTTAGCACTTGCAATAGTTTGTCGACTTAATCCCATCAGCTGTTGGAGCTTACGGACATATCCATTGCAAAATTAATCTGTAAAAACACATTCCTGCGGAGGGAGCTGGTAGGAACGTTGGGTTGCTCGGACAATGGCCAGGGTCAACGGCGGCGTGGTGTATTCCGCAAATATGCCCGACTGTGAGGGCGGGCACAAGCCGGCGTGAGTAGGTTAAACGTTGAGTTTTATAAGGGCACCACGGGGTGACCAGCCCCTCCCCACCCAGCCCCACCACTCCCACCCAGCCCCTCCCCACCCTCCGCACCCAGCCCCTCTCCACCCAGCCCGACCCCTCCCATTTTTTGATGCACGACGGACGGACACAATAATCCCCTGTGGGCTGGTGGAACCAGGTGGTTCCTACCAGTATCACGTGGAATATGCGTAGCGTTGAACGATACAGGATCAGAATAGCAATAAAAACAAACCGCGTACTAATTTCAGAAAGTTTATTATAAGACGTTTCTGAAGTCACGGCATGTAAACACAAGGTCGAGACTTGACAAAAGTGGCGTCTCGGTTACATGCTCAGAACATTGATCACAAAAATATCTGACCGTGACCACGGGAATCCTCAAACGCCGAATCTTCGCGTGTGGAATCTGCGCCTGGGCATCGTACATTCATAAACTCGTGGACAAACTGCCTCCAATCAGTGAAGCATATGCAACGTTGTCGGAGAAGTAAAAGTTTTATATAAAAATACGCTCACGTCTCGGTCAAACATCCGGATAAATATTTATAAGTCGAAGCTTTTACATGGTGACAAGATATTTTAAGGCAAATAATAACGAAAGAAATCATTGAAATAACCGTAAAATGCATACAATTTACAGGCAAAATCCATGGTATATTACACGCGTGTTCATCCCATCACTGCCTATCGTCAACATCACATTTTTTTGCTTCCAAATATTGACAAAGCAGGATTGTCAGTGAGATTCACAAGAGCCGTTCAGAGCCTGCGCGTTTGTGCTGAAATTAATTCACCAGGACCGACGGCCACGCACCAATAAACACGTGTTTCTGGCATGCAATATTCATCGTGGTGCCAACACGGGAAACTTCAACTCTCGCTCTTATTGACATCACGTCTTTTTGCGCCAGGACACGGAAGCTTCATATTCTTCTTGCACCTGCTAACATAAGGTGGCTTTCCATCACCTCGAGTCGGTTGATAAGTACATTGCGGGGAAAAAAAACTAAACTGCTAGTGTCGTCCCACCGGCAGTTCTTGAAACAGCTCCACTCTGCATTGTGTTTGTGTGTGTACGTTGAAACGTGACCACCGGCTTCACGTCTTCATAAAGACACGGCACGCTCGCGAGTAAGTTGCCTGCAGCGTCAACACGAGGTGGGATTGGGGGTGGTATCGCTGAGCTCTGGTGCGGGTCAAAAGCACTTGAAGCAACAGCAATTATTTCCACATGATAAAGCCACTTCGTTGTGCTATCATTTTGTGGCCAGGTAGCTTCTGAACGAGAGCTATCGAGCTCAGTTTAACACGTAAGGAGGCTTTCGCGACTAATATTCATAATGGAGGTTTTTTTTTGGTTAGATCGCGTAAATATATGTCGTTAAGCCCGCCACCACCCGACACAATTAATTGGTAAGGTTTATCACGTAAGCAAACATGTCAATCCGCTACTGGTTTAGCACACCTGTGTTGGAGAGTGAACCCACTCGAATTGTAAACTGTTGTGGCTTCAATCTCCAACACAGTAATGAATTGGCATGTTTCGTTTACGTGACAAACCTGACCAATTGGTTGTGCCGGGTGGTGGCGGGTTTAACGACACATTTATATTGACGCGATCAAACCCTCCTAAAAAAACCTCTGGATAAATGATAAGCAGTCTAAAATGAATGATCAGGTGGTATACCCTCCAATAAGGAAGATGTGGCAAGCAGTTTGAGGGTAGAGAGCACACGAACCAAGCACTGAACCTAACTCCTAACCCAAAAGTGCAAGCCACTAAGAGCTGGGTGAAAGTGCTGCACGCCTGATCCGGCACTCACTCTGGAAGCGAGGGTTTGTGGATCACACAAAGATGTCGAAACCCCCCCCCCCCCCACAAGCCCACCTGCTGCGAGGTGGCCCAGGATATGGTCGTTCAGAAAAAGTAGATTAAATTCCTGTTTGTGGAGCTTTGAGTGCTTCATCTTATATGCCAACACATTTATCTGGAAGTTCCAGTTTCCTCCCACAAGCTGATTAATGCAATTGGTCAAATATCTTGATGCTGGAACTCTCCTAAAACAAATCTTGAGATTCAGTGGGACTTTCATGGGTAACGTTAATTAAATGAATCTGTTCAAAATGCACAGTGGGTTTAATTATCTCGCGAAAATATTGACTCCACGATTGAATGAAAGAATGCAGAAACGGATGCCTGGGATATGAGTGCGGTGGTGACTGGATATGGGGGTTTGAGAAGTGGGACAAGCAGGAGCATGTGAGGCTTATACGGCGGAGGAAACGTGACGAGATGTTAACTACCTTGCCTTGGACGTGGGTTCGATCCTGACTGACGCCTGGATATTTGGAGTTTGCGTGTCTTTCAATCAGCGGTCACGTGGATTTTTCTCCGGGTTCTCCGGTTTTGCCCTCCATATTTAAAAATCAACGTCACGCGTTTAGAGTATTTGGGCTGCCAAAAATGTCCACGTGATAAGCCACTTCGTTGAGGTATTATTCGTGGCCTGGTCACTTCTGAAAAAGAGCTATGTAGCTCGGTGGGCCTTACACTGGTAACATAAAAAATTGTTTCGTTTTTTTTGAGTAACACGTGACCGGACGTCTCCCCAAGCCAAGTTCTTCCCCCCCAAGGTGACCACATCTCTCCCGCTGCACCCAAAGGACGTTTTATTTCCACAGCATGAACATCCGTGGAAAATGAAACACATTTTTACAAAATAATGACTCTTTGTTGTGTTCCGGTAATTGAACATCAGCACCAAACATATATGTGGTTTCACTGGCTAAGTAAACTATGCTTTATAAATATTTTTGTATGTAAAGAAATATATTAAATAGATTCAGCTTGTATGCCCTTCCCACACCCCCCCTTCCCCAAAACCCCTTCCTAAATGACCTTTCAATTAAAATGCTACGAATATACTTATGCACAGTTATAATTTTATACTGCTAATGTTACTGTACAGCAGTGGGTTTGATACACATCAAAGTGTGTTTATAAAAAAAGGCACATATAACATTTAGTGGCACGAAAAACAACTTCAAAACCATTCCTATCTTTTTTAGATATGACATCTCTGCTCAGAAACGTAACGCAAAAAACACATCATCAAAATTGTTCGAGGGTATAACGGCTTACAAAAAATATGACGAGCATGATATTTGGAAGCTATGATTATATAAAAATTAATTATGATAGAGTACTTAACAATGTAAACAAACATACACATGTTTTTTTGTTTTTTATGTAGAATATCCAATCCTTTTAATGAAGGCAAGTGGCCTATAGCCAAGTAATAGGAAAGTAGAAAATTAACCCAGCGGCATCTGGCTAGTGGGTTCATATCCCCCCCCCCGACTTCCCTCGTTAAGTTATTATTGTGCCGAGTGTAAATCGAGCACATGAAATAAAACAACAAGCTACCGTTGGCGGCTTGTGTTTGTGTGGCTCTCGCACCCAGAAATGCGTGGGTCGACAGCATTTACTGACAACATGCGTGTCTGTGTTAACTAACCACGGTGGAAAGGAAAAAAACTGACTTTAACAAATACAGATTCCCCCCACCCCCTCAAAAATATATGTTATGCACATTAACAGCAACACATTAATGGGCATACACTAACTATTAAGGTTTAACACTGATGTCCTGCTTGTGCTTGAGTTGTAATATCATCTAAACAAATCATTAAATAGTAATACCGTACTCGAAATATTTTTATACAGTAAAGTCTTAATGAGTCTTGAGTTATTGATCTCAAATCAATGAAATAAATCCGTCTGAAGCTTGCTAAATTCAATGATAAATCAGGGCATGATGTACATCGCTAAAAGTTAACCTTGCCAAATTTATTTTTACTCCTGGAGAGAGGATGAAAGAGTTGCGGGTATTGAGGTTCTGTAATGTGCTGTTCCATAGTAAACACCAGGCATTGACCTTGCCAAAGCCAACTGCTGTTATGCTTACAGAGGTGTGGGGCCTCATCAATGTCTAACCTGCACCAGGGACAACAGTGCAACCAGACACCCTTAAAAATAAATAGCACGGCTACCCGTTTAGATGGTGTCTGTATATGGTCATTATTGCATATTGCCATCGCTAAAAATAAAGAATTCCATGTTAATATAATTTGTACCCATTCTCTGCAGGCTCCGTTTTGTCAGAGAACAAAATGTGTACAAAGGCCAACACATCATCACTGGCTTTTTTTTTGCATCCATCCCAACAGCAATGACAATTGGCCTCGTGAAATCTCATCAGTCAAGGGGTCAGCAAGCTGAGCTGTCTCTCCAAATCGGGATGGGCAAGACATTAAATTATGGCTCTGATGGGGTGGCGCAGAACCACTGGTGTCTCCTCGCAAGTTCCTCATCGAGTCATAAACAAACGGTGCTTGGTGGTCCAGTTAGCAAGGGGCCTTCATCAGTGGTGTAGCGTGGTTGGCATGGGTCCCGGAAGAATGAATTAAATGGGGGCTCACGTCCAATTTCGCTCCTAGTCGCAGCCCAGCGCCCAGGTCCCCTCCCCGCGTCCTGTGGACCTCGGTCCGGGTTATCACCTGTCCTGGTTTTCCCAGGATCCTCCTCCTTTTGAGGCAGCTGTCTAGGGCAAATCTGGCTTTTTTAGGCCAGATTCAAAGGTTCAATTTCTTTGCAGATCGTAATCATACAGCGGTCAGCCCAATGCATTTTATTCCAGAATTATGAGATATTCTCTTCTTTCCAGAATACGTCCCGGTTTTTTCTTGTACCTCAGAGATGGCAACCCTAGCCCGCCCCCCTCCCCGTGCCACGGGTCGCACCGCCTGCACGCCCCCCTGGCTACGTCGCTCGCCGCTTGACCCTCCTCCCCCGACGGCTCACAAGTTCATGGGCCCCGCCTTCTCCTCCCAGCGGCAGCGGCGGTCGCCACCGCCCGTGGCGCCCTCCTTCGCGCTCCACTCCAGCGACCGCTGCTCGGGGCGCACGCGGCTCGGCGGGCTGGGCGGCGCCGGCAGGGCCGGGAGGGCCGGGAGGGCCGGCTGCTGGGGAGGGCGAGACAGCAGTGGGTTTCGGCTGACGACCACCTCCAGCGTGTCGCCACACTCGGCGATGAGCGGCACCAGCAGGCAGCAGTCAAAGTCCCGCGTGTGAATGTCGTTCACCTGCCAAAGGGGGGTCCGGGACGGGCGGGGAATTGAAAGCGCCCGTGGGGGGGTTGAGCCGTGCAAAGAAATTGCCGAGCTCAATATTCATAATAATATATATATATCTTGTCTATTCAGATTTACGATGTATGTTTACGTACAGCCCTTTGTTTTCCAATTCACTGCTGGATGAGGGCCTCTCCACGTAGTTGGTCGTGAGGGTTATTCGACCACACTTCACCGTGCTGGTCAGTGTGGGTTGATGGAGGCGGGGAGCATAGCCATGGCAGCATAGATGTACTATACAGCAAAGGATATTGCTGCATTTCCCCCTGATGCCCACCACGTGCCCCCCCCCCCAAGCCCGTATGACGACCTGTTTTATCATGCACAGCAGTCGCGCACCCAAACACCGTCCAGGTTCAACTCTGCCTAGTATATGAGATCTGACAAGATCGGGTGCATGCCGGGTGAATTATTATGATGGGAGTGTGGGCTCATCCGTACATCTGTCCATTCACCCGTCCTTACATGTCTCTGTCTGTCCACCCTAACAACTTTTACACGTCTGTCTATCCAATCATTCGTCCATCCCTCTATTCTTCCATCTGTTTGTCTGTCCATCCATCCATCTGTCTGTTTTTATAACCATCTCTCCCTCTGTCTCACTGTCACGTGTCTGTCTTTCTGTCCACCTGTCCTACCATCCATCTATCAGTTCCTCTGCTCATCTGTTCTTCTGCCCGTCCGTCCGTCCGCCCGTCCGCCCGTCATCTTTCCATTGTATCCGTCTGCCGCACCTGCAGTACGCGATCGTAGGTCCTCAGGAG
Source organism: Lampetra fluviatilis (assembly GCF_964198595.1). Classification (NCBI taxonomy): domain Eukaryota; kingdom Metazoa; phylum Chordata; class Hyperoartia; order Petromyzontiformes; family Petromyzontidae; genus Lampetra; species Lampetra fluviatilis. The sequence continues at coordinate 4,472,418 of NC_136308.1, forward strand.
GCCACTGCACTCAGCAGGGCCGCCGGGCCGCACCGCGTTGATGAAGACGCCACGCTCCACCAGCCCGTCCGACACAGAGAAGCCAAAGTCTTCACCCTCCTCCTTGTGCAGCACCACCTGTCACAGCAGCCCATGCGATGACGGCGACCGCTATAGCAAGAGCACCATCTGACATAGCAGCCCCTGCTATTTCGACGATTTAAACTACTTTTGTATTTGACCAAGTAAAGCCCACTGAGCTGCATAGCTCTTTTTCACCAGCGACCTGGCTATCGCAAAGTGGCTCATCGCGTGGACATTTATTGCAGCCAAATACTCTAAACGCACGTTTGCTGATTATAAATGTGGAGGGAAAAACCGCAGGACCCGGAGAAAAATCCACGTGTGTTTCTCCCTGGCATACCTAATATAATAACCCAGGAATATCCTTAACGCTCGTGACGTCACTCCACATCGACCAGCCCTTCTAATTAATAATCATGAACAGGTTACGTCCTCCACATCAAACAGCCCCCCTCATTAATAATCAATATAAGGTGACATCCTCCAAATGGACACCCCCCCCCCCCATTAATAATAATTAGCGGCTGACGTCACTCCACATGGGGGGCCGAGGCGCCTCCTCCCCCCTCCTCGGCGTCAACTTACAACCCTCGCTACAAAGGCAGAACCCTCACGTCACGCGATCTCCGTCACGCTGTTGAGACATCAAAGTAAAAAGGACGTCATGATGAACAAGGGATTATAACCTTAAAATGCAAGAAGTCTGTGTCACCATTGAAACCTCATTTGCCAGTAAAAAATATGATAATTGTTTTTTTACCCTTCTATCTGGCAAAAAAACTGACACCTTTTTACAAGGAGTCCAAAGGAAAGCTGTCTCGGGTGTGGACCAATCAACTTCAAGGACAGTGCATACATTATCAGAGTTATGTTTTTTTGTTTGCATTATGACTGCAGGTATTGTGGTCTATGCAAACATGACTCCTTGTAAAAAAAGGTGTCAGTTCTGTTGCCAGATAGAAGGGTAAAAAAACCAATTATCAAGTCTGTGTCACCTTACAAATTACACACGCATTAATGCAATGAATATCACGTCGCGGTCTGCTTTTCGCTTGCAAGTTTCAGATTTACTGCAATACACCCGTCCTTGTAAGGGCAAAAGGCCAGTGACATTAATATATGCCCGCAGTATCAACCAGGGCGGCTGCAACACAAATATCCGAAACCTCCACGAGCCAAACTGCAAAGGCGCTGCCACTCAGCCATGCCGGTCTAGAGACAGGACCAGTGGGGGGGGGGGGGGCAACCACCTTGTGTATTTCCACGGGTGTTGGCGCCATGATGTCCTTCAGTTGGCGCTGGAACTCCTTGAGCTCCCAGGAGGTGAGGCCTCCCGCGTGCGCGTCCTTTCGTGGCCGAGCGCCGTGGCCGTTGCCGTCGCGCCAGGCCGTGCGCGCTCGCGGCCGCGGAGCCTCTGGCTCATCGGGCGAGGGTTCGTCATCGTCGTCTGGTTTCGCGTAGAGTGGAGACATGCCCGACATGATGCTGGCCTGTCGCGGCAACACACACACGCACGCGCACACGCAAGCGTAACGAACAACGCATGTAACACGCGTGCGACACGCGTGCGCAACTCACGTAATGCACGACTGGCGTGGAAAAAAAAAGACGTTTCTGGGAGGCTCAACCGAGTCACATGGTGAGCTGCAAGACCCTGTCATAGCCACAACTCAGTCACTACCCCGCTCGCACAGTGAGCGGCCTTCTGCTCTGTCTGAAGTTGGCCCTCCCCGCTGCTCACACGCCCCCCCACCCACTTCCCCGCCAGCCACGATCACTACACATGCAGCCTGGCTCTTTGCCTCTTATCAGTTAAGCGATAAGGTCGGAAATTATTTAAGCTGGGACAAGAAACCCAATTTATGCAAATTCTTACAGGACACCAGGAAAGCCTTTCTGAAACCAGGACTGTCCTGGCTAAACCAGGTTGTTTGGTAGCTTTATGCATATTAAATACAATAAGTAACACATGGTTTTGTGTAATTATTATGAATAATGCATAATATGGTGTCACATTTTCCAATTAGGAAAAAAAAAGCAAAAATTAGTGTAAATCCCATGGTTAGGTTACAACCAAAAGAATCTCCCCACGTGATACACTTTGACTCAGTGATTCTCACAAATACACATCACATTACCAAAACAGTCGTTTTCACACAATCCGTCAAGTACATCAGTGTCTGGTTAATTGATCACGCATGAGGATGTGGCGTTAACAGGACGCATAGGCAGCGGGTGTTGGCTGTGTCCAAACAGGGTTTAGGGCCCCCTCAAACCTATTTAGCAGCTGTTACATTAAGAACACACAAGCCTGCGCGGTAAAAAAACATAAACCTCTTAAAGCCGGGCTTGGCGAGAAGAGGGAAAATTCTCAAACTTGCAGAGCACGTGGTGGCATGACGCCGTTGGGTGAACTCGTGCCAGTCTCGATTTAAAGCTTTCGTGACTGCAGGGATTCATCTTCTTGGTTCTTTCGGTAAAGTCACGTAGAAGGGAAATAATAGAATAATAAAAATAAAACATAATAAAATAAAATTCTCACGACGTTTCGACCACAACGCAAGCAGCCGTCCTCAGGTGAAGAACAGGGCTGTCGGAAAGACAACCCTGTTCTTCTTCAGGGCTGTCGGAAAGACAGCTCTGTTCTTCACCTGAGGACGTCTGCTTGCGTTGTGGCCGAAACGTCGTGAGAATTTTATTTTATTATGTTTTATTTTTAATTAGTTTATTATTTCCCTTCTACGTGACTTTACCGAAAGAACAAAGGAGATCGTGCTCTGCCACTCGGAAACCTTGCAGCCTCTCATTTTTGGACACTGAGTGTCTAAAACATATATATTTATTCATTAAAATCTTTCACAAATATTTCAGCTCCTCCACCTAAAACATTTTTTCACCCGTCACCTATGACAAGACATTGTGCAAATTATGCAACCGATGTTAGAATAGGTGCAGTGACAATGCTGACATTAACGTGGGTGCTGCTATTAGTGTTGCAAGGTGATGCCTGCATGGATTAATCCACAGCCACAGATCCTCTGCAAAGGAATCAGGTTACATTGAAACAATGTCCAACTTGATGCTAAATAGTCACGTCTATATCATGTTTAATAACTTGCTCAAGCAAACATTTTTGAACAATCGAATAACTGTGATTAAAGTGTTTAATCGTGGCCATGTGTTAAACAATTTTGCGACAGCCCTTTGTCAATCAAATGCCGTGTCGATCATGGGGGGGGGGGTGTTATTTGACCATACTTCACCACACTGGTCGTGGAGATAGAGTGGTGGTGCAGTGATTAGCGGACTGTGCATTAAACCAAGCAAACCGAGTTCAAATCCCAGCCAAAGCGAACGTCAGTGGTGAGTGAAATATGAATATGTTACCACCCCCCTTCACTAACATGCATGGCGAAGTATGGTCAAACAACTCCCATTGGACACGATGTAGGGAACACTTAATCCAGCAATGGATTGACAAAGGGCTGTATATTATTCAACAAATGTTTATACTTGAGCGCAATGTGACACAACATTCTACACTTGCACAAATTATCAGATGGCACACTCGTGGGAACGATGTGTTAATTGAGTGGATAACAAATCTGAAATTACATATTTAATCTGCTACCACGAATCCATAAGAAGAAGAAGAACATTGTGTTAATGGATGGACTGCGTCTCATCAGACGAATCTCAATGAGATTAATTTAAATTAGATTCTGGTCATAATTTTAGCAACATGGGAGTATATTTTAATTGGTTGTTTTTTTCTCCAAAATATATGTTGATATTGGTGTCAGGTCATCGGGGCGAATCAATTCGCGACGCTCACAGTGTCAGAGAATTGCCTCAAAAAGGTGTCACATTCGTAAAACGTTGCCCCATTTTTGCCCAGTAAACGTGCAACGCTGACCCAATGCTGGCCCAACGTTGGGAGACCAGATTATGGACATCAGCTCTCTGCACACAGTTGGCTGCCTGGATTTAAACCACAAGGCCCCCAGTGGTCTGACACAATATCACTCCTCCAAGCCACCTGATCAGAGCATTTCAAGAATTCATATTTAAATCACGGGATAACATCCTGTAAAATACCATTAATTAAGTCCCCAACGTCCTCATTATGTTATCCAGATTGATATATTTTTTTAGTATGAAACTGTTCCACGTTCTCACCCAAAAAAAGAGTAATGAGAAAAGTTAATAAATTTATAAATCTGCATATAATTAGCATGGTGAAAAAGGTCGGTAAAGGCTTTTTATTTTATTTACATAAGGCAAAGCTAATCACTAATCCTACATGCCGCTGGGTCCTTCCAGTCAAAAACGAGGCCTATCTTGACGAAAACGACCACATTCTGCAGCTGAAAACCCAACTCGCCAGATGGGGCAAATTGAAGTGTATCTTTACGTAAGCATTCGAAAAGGGAAAAAAACAAGCGAGCCGAATGGACAAGGTGAGAAAATTCGTCAGAAAGTGTGACATTCATGCAGCCGAAGAGGAAAGCGGTGACGAGCGAAAAGCCGGCGTTGCTTTAAGAGAAACAAAGCGGGCCAATTCTAAGCAAATATTCGCCGAGGATGGATACCATGAAAGCCAGAGCCTGCCGGTTCAAAAGGCTTCCCACTTTGTCCTGCAAAAAAAAAGACAAGGCACACACACACCTCGTGACCGTCCCACAATTACGCAGTTTTCCTCACCCTGGGCGTTGGAACCACAGCGTAAAAAAAAAAACGGGTCAACAGAAAGAAGAAGAAAAACCCATCGCAAATCATTCTGAATTAGCGCGGTGGAAGTCGGGGATTAGGACTGCATCGGGGCGGCTTTGACTCGCAAAGACAACCATTGTCGTTTAAGCAGGAAATGCATAAAGACTTAAACACTAGCAGGACTAAATCTAAAAATGGTGGTGGTCAGGGCTAAATGTCTCACTTTATTTTCCAGACTGCTGCTTGGCTGACTTTGAGTAGAGATGATCGACATAAGGCACTACACCACCAGAGTTCAAGGTGTACCTGTCTATGATAATGCTAAATTAGTGCACCCTATGTTAATAAAATGTGGCGTGCCAAAATTAATTCCTGCAACAGCGTTATGGACTTGTTCTATTTAAAATTAAGCACTGCTGGTGATGATGTGATGGTTGGCTACGTACGGTGCGAAAAAAGTTCAACATACATACATACATGGAGGTCCGTTGAGATCAACTTTGCAACAGTAATGGGCTCCAGCAGACAGAGGGAAGCAACGGTGAGGTGTGGGGGAAACAACGGCAGTGGCCACGATGACCTCTCGACCTCTTCTCTGCAAGTGCCGGCTACGTGCTGGAGGCAACTGACGAGTCAAGATGCGAGCGCCGGGCCGGTGAGTGCGCGGTGACACGTGGGTCGGGGGTCAGATGCTCGTCGCTCGGTACCTCGAGCTCACGCAGCAGCCCCGCCTGGCCGCACGTCTGCAGGTCCTCCAGGGCTTGCGACCAGTACGCGTCCTCCCGCTCGCCGTCCAAGCGCTCGCAGCTGCCGGTCAATCTGCAGGGCACGGCCGCTCTACATTGATTCGTGTCATGGCAGCGGGAATGTTGCGCGCTTAGTCTGCCACGTGGGACAAGCGAGGCCCAGAAGCTGGGCTACGAAGAATGGAGGAGGTGGACGCGGGACCGACCGATTTCATTCCTTACACCAGGGCCCGTGTCACGACTGGCAGAGACTGCGTTGTTTATGTGTCTGTGTAAATAGAGCGAGGAAACTCTTACGAACGAAGAGGCGATAGTTGATGAGACTTTGGGCTGTCTGGACCAATATTTACGAACAATTCGGAACTCTGAACCGGTTTAAATGACCACACTGTTTACCAATGATGGCAGCAATGATGATGGCGTTGACGTTGAGGTTGCGGGGGCAGACCGCTGTTGATCCACCGCACTGTGTACCCACCCGGACGTGTGCCGCTCCCACTCGTCATCGCCGAGCGCCCTCTCACAGCCCCGGGGTCGCGCGCCGCCGCCGCCGCCGCCAGGGGACTGAAGTCCCCGGTTTTCCTTCCCGTCCCTCGCGTCCCGCGTGTCCCTCGCGTCTCTCCACGTCGCCGAGTGCTGCGGCAGCCCCCGAGCGGAGCCAACTCCGTTCCCTGTCTCAGGGGGGAAAGGGGGGTGACCCCCGGGGGGGAACGATCGCGGGCGGCATCACAATCATACCGTGGGGAGAGGATCAACGTGTCCGTATGCATGTTGAACTTTAGGGTGCTACTCGCTCACAGCACTTGCCCCAACAGTCTGTTGAGGCTATGAGGGGGGCGATGTTTGTCTCTGTTGAATTTCTTTTGCACGGTGCGTAGCCAACTGTGCTAAATCGGAGGTGCATCACCACGTATGGATACGATTGGCGTGGAGAGTGCGGTTTTCCAGAAGAACTCTCCCGTGCCGCGTGGCGAAAGGAAACTCATGAAAGGAGGCGGCGCCGGACCTCGCCACGGTGTCGAGATGTTAACTACCTCGCCTGGTACACAGGAGGTCGTGGGTTTGATCCCGACCATGATGCTTGTATATTTGGAGTTTTCACGTTCTCCCCGTGGTCACGTGGAATTTTCTCCAGGTCCTCCAGTGTTTCCCTCCATATTTAAACTCAACGTGCGTTACAGCATTTGGCTGCTATAAATGTCGACGTGTTGATAAGCCGCTTCGTTCACCTATCATTTGTGGTTCGGTTGCTTCTGAAAAAAGAGCTATATAGTTCGGTGGGCCTCACGTGGTAAAAAAGAAAAAGTAAAAAAAAATGTCAACCTTGCGTGCCGTATCCACTGTCCGTGCCCGAGCCGTCCCACGAGCCAGTGGCGCTGTCCAGGCTCGGCACAGCGCTCAGCAGCTCGGCCATCTTGGCAGCGCGCCGCACACTGTCCAGTTCCTCCTCCTCGTCCTCCTCTTCCTCCTCCTCCCCGTCGCTGCCCTCGGCCAGGGCGCCCGCGCCGCCCGTCAGCGCGCGGTAGGGGCCTGCGCATCGGTGGGAGAGTTGGCGGCCTGCTCGAGGTGGTCTCTCGCGTGCAATGCCAGAGCCGTGCTTTACGACGGACGTTGGGACGAGAGCTGGCCACGTGGCTCAGAGGTCACGGCGCTGAGCCCCGCACCGCTGAGACACCCTGCGCTCGAATCTAGATGCTAGCCTCCGATTACAAGCGGGTTCTCTCACAAGCGCAGTGAGTTGATGGTCTCGGCCCGGTCACTAAATGATAAAAAAAACGTGATAATAACTTTTTCATCTGGACTCAATTTGGCTAAATTCCAGCTCCGAGTGAGAGATTGACTGCCAAGTGAAGAACAATTATCCCCGTGTGCAGACGATTCTCTCACACGAAGGGTCACACTCCGAACGAATTCCGCACTTCGCCTTGTGACACGACACCCGCCGATTGCGCGATCGGGATAAAGTTGGGACTGGCGTGGGGGGGGGGGTGGGCACTCACGCTCGGCGAGTTTGCGTATGCGCAGCGTGACGGTCTCTCCCGCCGTCTGCAGGAGGCGGATGGCCTCGCTCAGCGGTTTCCCCTTCAGGCCGACGGCGTTGATCGCCAAGATCTGGTCTCCGATGTGGATGGCTCCGGTCCTGCGACGCAGCGCGGGTTTCAAAAGGCCCGCGATTGATATTTGCAGCATTTTTATAGATTTTTTTTTTACTCCTCAAAAAGGCAAAGATCCCCCGTGTAGCCTTAACAGACTGTAGGCAAGTGCTGTTAGCGAGCACCTATAAGGGCCGGCACGGCACACGAGGGGGTGGGTGGTCAACACCACGCCCGGCCGCCTTTGTCTCCCCAGTGGCGGTGTTGGCACACCGCACCAAGTACTCATTTGAGGCTGAGTCGACCTAGGGGAGGCCCAGGCCCGGTTCAGATCATCGTCACTGGTGTTGGCCGTGAACGGGAATCGAACCCGGGTCGCCAGGTACATAGCGCAGCGCGCTAACCGCTACACTACGGGTGAACACACACGGACGGCCATCACGTGCGGACACAGGCAGAAAGACAAAGAATCCTTATCGAACACTCCTTGAGCAAATGCTGTTAGCGAACACCTGTGAAGGTCGCCAAAGCACACGAGGGGGTGGGGTGGCCATTACTATGCCTGGTTGCCTTTGTCTCCCCAGTGACGATGTTTGTACATCGCATCAGGTACTCCTATGGGAGGCCCAAGACCGATTCTCACACTACTGCTTCCCACACATGCACACACACAGGCAGGCACACACAGCAAAGTTACATGGAGTGGCAGGTTGAAACGCAGCTGCAGTGAGATTTCACATGCCGTGCATTTTGTAGAAGAGCATTTTGTACGAATTTGTAACAACCATCCATCTGTGCCGGGAGACACTGCAGAAACCATCAGCAATTTCTATAAGATGCTTGAAATCAGAATCTTTATTTAAACTGGAGGAATCCGATGAGCTATGAAGCTCTTTTTTAGAGATGTCCAGTAGGGGACGGCTCAGAAAGTCACAAGATATATATCGGCTGAACCCCAAACACCTTACCAAACACAATTTTCCTTGCACCACTGCCCTCGTCTCCCCATCCCTAGCGGCGATAAGCAGCGCTTGAACCATCGCCAGAGCTGGTGGACCTGTGGGAAAATGCCGGATGAGGCCTCCTCCTGAGTACCACCCTCCCCTCCCCGCGCCCACCGTCTCAGATCCTGGCACCTAGGGACAACCCACCCCCCCCAGCAGCTGCGGCCACTGCACCACGACCCCTCGCGACCTCCGCGGGGGGGCCCGAGCGGCAGCAAGTACCGTTCGGCAAGGCCGCCGGAGGTGAGGCCCGAGATGATGATGGGGTCGAAGGGCTCCTCGGTGCCGGAGATGGTGATGCCGAGTGGCCCTCCGTAGCGCTTCAGCTCCACCGTGTAGCTGATGGCGCCCGTGCCCTCCAGCTCGTCTGCACGGTCGGCGGGTCGAGAGGAGGAGAGGAGCGACGGGGTGAGGTGCGGTCGCCCCAAGGGAGTTCATTCGAAGATCCGTTCCTTCGGGCCCACGCAGGTTTTTGTAGGCCCTTGTTGTGAGGACTTGGCAAGAAAACTTTAAAAAAATGCCAAATTTTTACGAAATTATATTTTTTAAAAAAATGCAGGCATACATATACATATATATTCTGAAATGCTTTGTATATTAATCGATATTAATCACGTAATAGGCTTTTACCCTTTAAACTGGTACAAAAACTGACACCTTTATACAAGGCATCATGTTTGCAATAACCACAACACAAGCAGTCAAAATGCAAACATAAAGAAACAACTCTGATAATGATAATGATATGCACTGTCCTTGAAGTTGATTGGTCCACACCCGAGACAGCTTTTCTTAGAGCCTAGTCTCCATTGGTGTTGGATCAGATGACGCCAAAAGGCGTATTAATCACACCTCCGATACGTACGGTTGGCTCCATACGGTGCGAAATAAGTTCAACATACATACGTAACATTTAATAATTTCATTATTATTCACCCCATACATCACGTGTCGAGCTTCGTTCAGTTTTCTGTCACAGCAATAACGAGGGCGATACAAAGTAAAACAAATCCTCAGTACACGCCCGAAGACGAACCGAGACCTGAGTTGTCGTCGTCCTTGCGGATCTTGAGCCGCACGAGCTCGTCGCCCTGCCGTAGGATGTGAGCCGCGTCCTCCATGGAGCAGTGGTCTAGACGGACGCCGTCGATCGCCAGCAGCTGATCGCCCGGCTCCAGAGTCCCCGTCCTCACGGGGAAGCGACACCGAGGTCAACGATTTAGACAGCCTGGTCCGACGATCAACCGTGTCCCTCAGCATAGACAAAGCCTGGTCTATCAATCAACCGTGTCCCTCAGAATAGACACAACCTGATCTATCAATCAACCATGTCCCTCAGCATAGACACAGCCTGGTCTATCAATCAACCATGTTCCTCAGCATAGACACAGCCTGGTCTATCAATCAACCGTGTCCCTCAGAATAGACACAACCTGATCTAACAATCAACCATGTTCCTCAGCATAGACACAGCCTGGTCTATCATTCAACCATGTGCCTCAGCATAGTTACAGCCTGATCTATCAATCAACCATGTCCCTCAGCATAGACACAGCCTGGTCTATCATTCAACCATGTTCCTACGCATTGTTACAGCTTGGTCTAACAATCAACCATGTCCCTCAGCATAGACACATCCTGGTCTATCAATCAACCATGTTCCTCAGCATAGACACAGCCTGGTCTAACGATCAACCATGTCCCTCAGCATAGACAAAACCTGGTCTATCAATCAACAGTGTCCCACCGCATATACAAGAGTTGAGTCTAACACTAAACCATGTCCCTTCGCTTACATATGCTTAGACCAGGCTGGCCAAGCATATGACCCACTTCTCTTCCCTCGCACTGCTCGGCTTTGGGATTCCCTCCCATCGTCACTATTCCCAAGTTTTAATGAATCTTACTCAATTCAAGAAACGTATCGACTCTTATCTATCGCTGCTTCAGCAGTGTTGTCTGTTGCTAGCTGCTTGGAATTTTGGCATTTTGGGTCCAGCATGCCAAAAAAAACCCAACCCTTATAGACATCCAAACTTAACATCACCGTTACCGACCCACTTAGGCTGGGCAGCGAATCACACGGCGGCTTAAGCCGCGGGCTCACCGATGCGCAACGCTGCCTTTCTTGACGTCGGAGATGACGAGTGGATCGCCCGCCTTGCGGTAAGCCGGTGCTGAGAAACCACCACAAGCACCACGAGTGAGACGGGTACGAGGAACTGAAGCCCCCCCCCCCTTCTCTCCTCTACCCTAGTGCGGAGAGCGGCTGGGTGTTGACAAAGCACTAGAGGAACGGCTGAAATGTTTGAGAATGAGAGAGGGCGTTTAATAAATCGGTGCCCTTCACTGATGTGCGGCCCCCCGACAATACACAAGGAGTTAAAACATCCCCCACCACCATCATCACCGTGCTGCTGTCAAACCCAATGGTTTCAAACGTGTGGCGGACCTCACGCTGACAATGTCTTATCGGCGAAAGTGGCCCCTGTATTGGCCATTTGTTCAGCTTGTTTTGAAGGCCCATCATCTTTGGGCAGCAATGGCATAGCCCTGGTCTCATATTTGAAATGTTCTACAAGTAAATGAATATCTTTAGTTACTGCCTTTTGTCAATCCACTGCTGGATGAAGGACCTCCCCATGCCACGGGGCGTCTATGGGCGTTATGGGTTTGCCGTCACATGCAAGCCACTCATTATATTGGAAATGGCCAAACATCATCCACAACCCTCCCGAAAAGTGTAAATAATCACATACGCCGGTAAGCACATTATTGCGTTTAAGAGCATTATTCATTAAACGGCAATTACTTAAATGAAGTCAATAAAAATATAAATGTATTGTATAACTACATTGGGGTGTTCTTACTTCAAAACATGATTTTGCTCCCCTGATCCTCATTAAATATACCAACGCGTATTTGTTGATGATGTATTAAATCTGGGCGCAATGGAGGCAAACGTGGTGAGTTCACCATACCTATCAACCCATACGGTTTACCCCATATTCTTGTACAGGGTAATTGAGTTTTCAGGTGCATACGGCGTACAGCCGTTTCAATACGGGCACAAAAAATGTGTCTATTTGTTTGCATTTCTCCCTTGCGATGGGACTTTCTAGGATGAACGCTGAGATTTATAAGGGCACCACGGGGTGACCAATAAGGTCTGAATTGGTCTGTAGTGAGGTAGGGCACTGATGAGGGGTTGACAGGTTTGATTCACTGAGCTATGAACCCAGTGACCTGAGTCCGATTCCCTGCCACGGTTAACAATCACTGGTGAGTGGCATGTGCACCGGTTCTACCACCAGCAGAGCTCTTCACCAGCAGGCAGTGACCACCAGTAGCAAGGTGAAGTATGGTCAAACAACCCCCATGACGGAGGCCTTCATTCAGCAGTGAACTATTAAAGGGCTGTAATTATTATTACCATTAGTATATGGATGCAACAAGAATGCTGGTAAAATCCTAAGTAATCCACATCTTATATTTAAATAAATGTAGGAGATGCGATCAGACATTGAACACAAATCTTTGGCCAGCTTCAATATTCAGCTCAGACGTGGAAATTAAACTGTATCAGCACAAGGGTCCCAATTAAATGAATAGAGTTGGTTTAATATTCAATCAATCACGAGTGACCCTAGCCAGAGTTCACTTAATGGGTACTCTCGTTAAAGTTAACGAATGCTAATGGATAAAATTTTCTTCGCGCATGGAGGCGTAAACGTCGACTCTGCTCGTCATATATATATATGTTTTCGTGGCCGTATCGTTTACAATGCGGCAGTTTGGCAACTTTGATCAATCGACTAAAACACAAATCGCAATAAGACTACCGCTTGCGGAATTGATTTTGTGGAGCTTTCATTGCAGCTCCTTTGGCCAAATGGCGTGATGCCTTTGGGTGGCAATGCGGACTTACAGCTGATGGTGATTCCCAGCTCCACGCCTCTCCTCTTGGGCAATTTGACGTGGAACGTGCCGCTGCTGGGAACGACGGACTCTGCATTCAGTGGGCGAGCGGAACAGCTGATTAATGGACGGCGTCACAGTGGCTGTTTCATTGCTTTCATGGCTTTATTTTGGTGATTTTTTAAACGTTTTTCGGTTTGGCCATGTTTGTTTGTTGTAGTACAGAGTTAGACTGATGGACTTAATCTAAGTTGTCTTGTGGTTGTTGTTGTTTGACTTGCATCCCACTGGGATTTTTGCACACAGCGTTGGTGTACGGTGCTTTCTCTGCAATATTTTGCTGTCTTTTCTTGGATTTTCTGTTTGCACATAGTCTTTTTAAGATGTTTTCTTGTTCATGTTTTTGTTTTTTTTGTTTGTTGCGGTTGCACTCGATTCAAGAGCCGAATGGCTCACAGGGCTATACCTAATAAATGAAAAACTTGAAACTTCTCCCCCCGCGATTAGCATGGTTGGCCACGCACAGTGCAAAAGAGGTTCAAGAAGACGTTCAAGTTCAGCGAGTGTCCATAAGTGAATCGCCACCCGTTTTCCGACTTTTCCATGACCACTGAGAAAGCAACCAAGCAAGCCGGCCTGGGTCCACGAGCCAGCCAAGTCTGCGTGGCCCACATTTCCATGGAAGGCGTAAAAACTCAGCACCCCGGGACACTCTTGAAAAACAGTGCGACGGCACGGGCCCAACGCAGATGCGCAATCGGCAGTGGGCCGCACTTCGGTAAACTCTTCAGGGCCGTGTTGGGGTTTTTGTTTTCCTACACAGTGGAATATTTCAAAAAAAATATATAAATCCTCGTCATTCCTTAACTTAACCCAAGCATATATTAACATTCGTTTCAAATAAGCAATTTTGGAGGGAAAGGAGGATTTGGGGGGACAGGGGGGCGGGCGGGCGGGTGGGAGGGGTTGAGACTACGGAACCGCATTGCTCTTTAAGTGTTCGTACGAAAAAACGAGCACGGATTTCTCACGCTCGCGAAAACGTGGCATTGGTGACCACGTGCTTAGAAGGCAGTTGCCCATTCTCTTCTGCTGCCCCCATTGTCTGGAACTCTCTGCCTCCGTTCACCTGCGTGCTGTCGATTTCCCTGCCCTCCATTCATGTCCAACCCTAAGACCTTTTCTGTTTTTCGCCACCGCCTGCAACCGTTTCTCTCTACATTAAAAACACGCCCATCATGTCGGTACAACGTCTTAAGATGAGGTCACATTCAGGAGCTATGTATGTTGAACTTCTGTGATGCCGTACATAGCCAACCGTGCTGAGATTGTGCCTCTGCTGAAGCTTTAATTGCACCCGAAAGCTCGGGCGTCCAACTTTGCAAAAAATAACTTTTTAAAGTGTCTCGCAGGCTTGTGTTTGAGTAATGGCTTATGCTGAGCCTTGCGACGTGCATAACTCTAACCCAGACTGTGAGCTACAGATCAGTGTGGGAGGACGTCTTTAAGAAAATGCTTATAGTGAGACTTGGGAGTGTACATCAATCGAGAGCACAGGTTTATAATAAATGTTACGAAGCATTCCTGAAACACATCAGTGCCGGAAGAGGGATGGAGAGATTAGCTTTTAGTCTAAAGCATCGTGACGAACCGCGGCACACGTGTTTGTGCGGTTACCGACCATCAGGTGCGGTACACAGCATGTGACATGTTCACGCGTGAATTAATTAAGAAGATTGCTAAACGCAGAATGCTGCACCGATGTGGTGGAGGGGGTGGGAGGGGGCATAAAGGCTGTGGCTTGAGAAATGGCGTTTCACAGGAAACAGCTAATCAGATACTTTGTGCTGAGAGGCGGTTAAGGTAGGGCTTATGCTAATGCCCGGAGATTATAATATCAAGGGCCATAGATAGAGGGGTGAGACTGGGGGGCTCAGCCCAGACAAGAAATAATGCAGAAAAAAAAATCCATTAATATTTAATTTGGTTTTCATTAGATCAGAATGTTATTTCCTACAGTGAGGAATTAAAAAGATATCAGTTCCAATGCTATGAGACATCCATCTCCATAGCGGAGCGAAATGTGAGAAAATTCAGAGCCCTTATTATAGATAAGAGGCACATGAAGGCGCGCTTCAGAGGCAATTCTCCGATATCACTTTTCAGAGGGCATTTCTATAACAAAGTGGCATGAATTGCTTCCTGTGAGGGTTCCAAGTGGATATTTTTTCATCTCACGACACGCTGATAAGCACAGCTGCAACAGTTTGAAAAGACAAAAAAAGCGAAAAAACACAAAGTGAGCATTGTTGTTCAAATTGAGGATGTGTTTAAGAGTCTGGGACAGGCCTCAGACTGTGCTCACTAATACTGGCCACACCATCAACTTCGTTCAATATTTATCCCACGCGTCGCATGTCAATACCCCTCTAAGCCCATGCAATAAAAACATACATACGAGGTTAAATATAACATCTTGAAAACAAAAATATTCAGCATCAGTCCGTTTCCATCAGGCATTGTTCACAGATAGTTTGAAAAGAGTTAGTCTTGACTCATCGAAGCGCCGTGTGCCATGAACATGGGGCATCGAAGTTCAATTCCCTCCACAGCCCACAGCAGTGTCGAGCGATATCTGAACACACCGACACTGACTGGTACACGTTGAAGCGTGGACAAACAAGTCATGGGGAGCACTTCATCCAGCAGTGGAATTACAAAGGGCAGTAAATAATCAGAATTTAGAATTCCGTTACGCAGGTAAAGGTGCAGCCCTGCAATTGCTTGCTCATGCCACTGCTGGCTGAAGGACCTCCACTGGAGGGAGCTCCAGAGAGCCACTCTAAATGTGTTGTGGACTGGCACCTTCTCAAAAACCACTTGGACCACTTAGTTGGTGCAGCTGTGTTGGGAGTGGTGCATAAGCATCAATAACAACAACATTACACGGCCGCCCGAAAATAAAGATCTATATAATTGATAACGTTTTGAGCAACGGCCCTTCTGCATGGCATTGCCATGAGCGACTTCCTTATCATCATCATCTATGGAAGCAGTCAGGAACAGCAGCTGTGTGACATCATCACGAACATCATCATTGCCAATATATGCATCAGCAAAAATTCAACCATTTATATCGTCATCATCAACACCATTACTAGCTTCACCGATAATATACCGTTCTAGTTAAGGCACTGTCACTGACCAAATGTTTCTTTGTTACTTTAATCGTTGATAACACTGGTCAACAAAAAAAATAATTTCTGGCCTGGACTTTTGCAGCTGTTTTAGACTAATTTCAGGGTGCTGATTCCAAATCTGATCTCAGATTTGCTCTATCACATCTAATTTTATGCTATCGGCATACCCCATTTTCATTGATTTTACCCGAAATTAACTCTTTCACTTATGATTGCAAGTTGTTGCGAGCCAGTGACTGCTTTAGTGTCAAAATACGGTGCTGTATTTTTAGGATAGTGTGTTTATAATATCATTTTATGTAGATATCCACATTCATTTAATATTTTTCTTCTGCAGTTTTTATTGAAAATGCAATATTTGATATCTCGCAAACCTGATGTGATAGACAAAAACTGATGCCAGATTTAGAATCAGCACCCCAAAATTACCTTAAGACCGTTGGAATACCTTATGCCAGAAAAAGTGTGTTGACCAGTGTAATCCGGCGGTAAACCCCCGTGGCGCCGGCGTGGGGCGCGTTCACAGCAGCGCCCCCCAAACAACCCCAACCCCCCGCCCCCCCCCCGCAAGGTCGGCGCTCACCCGCGACGTCGAACTCCATCTGCAGGCGCGTGCGGCCGCCGGCCGCGGCCTCCCGTAGCAGCTGGTGCACCTCGTCCAGCGTGGCCTCCTCCGTGGGGACACCGCCCACGGCAAGCAGCCGGTCTCCCACCTGCAGCACCCCGCATCTGCAGCGTGCGGCACAAACGGATGTTGTCGCCGGCCTTCCACTCCCTTCTCAAGGTCAACTCAACCTTAATTGAGTAGCTGACGCAGCCTGCGAACATCGGCGCTAGAGAGACGAGATTCAGTTTAACACGTAGGCGTTTGCGACCGATATTATCCATAACAGAGATTTTTGGGTTAGATCGCGTGAATATAAATGTGTCGTTAAATCCGCCACCACCCGACGAACAAACTCGAGTTGAAAATGTTGTGGGTTTACTCTCCAACACACCGGTGTGCTGTACTAGTAACGAATTGGCCATGTTCTGTTGACATGACAAACCTTACTAATTGAGCTGTGTCGGGTGGTGGCTGGTTTAACGACACATTTATATTTACGCGATCTAAACCCAAAAAAACTCGATTGGAGACAAAATTGTTCCCCGCGTGGTTCCGGCCTCACCGTCCCCCTCTCCTGCACCGTGCTGGCTTCAGGTCGGCACCGGCTAACAGCAACCGCCACAACGGTCTGCGGATGCTTCATTTCTCACGGAAATATTTTCCCGGCCATTGGCAGACTGAAATAACCCCCCCCCCCCCCCCCGTGCCTGAGTGGCCACAGCCCATCGCTAAGAGGTCAAACGGACGCGGGCCTGGGCCGGTTGACCTAACTCAGGGGTCAGCAGCGTTCGGTTCCGCAGCCACACACTGCTCTCTAAGGAGAGCTTCGCGACGTTATTTGTGAAGGACCGCCACCCTCTCGCATTCACCACACGCATTGCGGCTCTTGAAATTTTTAGTTTTTTTTACTTACCAAATTCGAAAAAAGAAAGCCTCTTCCTTGTTATGTTGGTTGCCGACCCCTGACCTAACAGGTGGCGGTCCCAGATGACAAAGGTGGTTCACAAGACAAAGCCCTGGCCGCAGCGTTCGGCCTCAGTCTGCGTCGTGCGGCGTTACCGCACGGTGCTGTCACGTGGTATCACATGGTGTTGCCGTGGGGTTTCACACTGTGTTGCCGTGCGGTGTGACATGCCGTTGCCGCGTCGTGTCACATGGTGTCGTCACGTGGTGTCGCACGGTGTCACATGGTGTTGCCGTGGGGTTTCACACGGTGTTGCCGTGCGGTGTGACATGCGGTTGCCGCGTGGTGTCACATGGTGTCGCCACACGGTGTCGCCGCACGGTGTCGCCGCACGCCGCCGGCCCCCGGTGCCTCACCGCTCGGCGGGGCTGTCGGGCTCGATGAAGCTGACGACGGGGGGCAGGTTGAGCACCTCGGTGCTGAAGACGCCGCCCTGCAGCTGAACGCCGAGGCTGCCCAGGCCGTCCCCGTACAGCACCACCTCCATCACCTCCGCGTGCACCACCTGCCCGCCGGGGCCCAGGCTGCTCGACGCCAGAGACACTGGGGGGCGGGGGTGGGGGATGACGGGGGGGGGCGGTGAGCCTTTGCTGATGCGCAGCCAAGTCCGGCCAGCGTGACAGCCACTAACGAGGCGAGCCGTCGCCTCCCGCGACTGACCTTAGCACAAAGCGAGAGACACCCTCCCACAGACGAGGGTCACAATTAACTCGGGAAAAGGGGGGTGGGGCGGATGAGGGTGGCAAGGGGCTTCGAGTCAGAAGAATAATAATGATGACAGCAATAACGGCAGCGGTTGCTGCTGGAATTTTCCAAATCTGAATCCGATGAGCTATGAAGCTATTTTTCACAGATGTCCAGCAGGGGCGAGTCAGCTTCATCATCACCACCTTCATGATATCCATCATCACGAGCTCAATACCACTAGCAACATCACAACTACTGCCATGATCATCACTATCATTATAATATTCATTCCACGCCGCCTCGCTGAGTACCACGCATCTCGGCCGAGCCTCCTAAGGGTCAGGCACGGTCAAAGGACCCCCGAAACCTTCCACGAGAAACGGGGCCCTGGGTGTGAGTGTGGTACGCAGGCTGGGTTTTTTTATTATTATAGGAGCCCGGTACAGAGCACAAACCACGACGCGGGGGTCTCACACGAGCTCTTGAAGTCCTTCTTGCGAGCGCGGCGACGCACGGAGGCACTGCGCGAGCCCAGGGGCAGCGTGGCGCGGCCCAGGCTACTCGGGTGGAGCGAGCTGATGCTGTGAGCGCTCATGGAGGTCGGAGAGAACGTGGCCGACACCATCGCCACTGCGCGAGGGGGCGATGGGGAGACGGGATGGGGGAGGGGAGGAGCGGGGAGGAGAGGGGAGGGCAGAGGATGGGGGTGAGAGTAGCACAGAGAGAGAGAGACGGGGAAATACAGGGAGAGACCAAAAGGACAGACACACGGACAGACACACAGAGACGGGAATGCCAAATAGGCAATGAAGCAGAACTACACCAAGGCAGAACATTTAACAAATGGACAAACAGATGGATATGTGGATGGATGGGAGACAGATCGTTAGGAGGCAGAGTGATTTACAGGCATGACAATATACATATAGATGGGCAGACAAGAGCACAGAAGGATAGACAGATACAGACAGACAGACAGACATACAAGAAAGCAGGCAGGTAGCCAGGTATATATGATACAGGCAACCAAATTAACAATACAAGCATGCTCCACAAATTATATGCATGACAAGCACATCACGGCAGCATGAACCAAAAAGGTTATTCATCTCATCACTTGACACACAGTTAGATGGCAGCCTCACATCAACAATCCTCAGCGCTCTTCCGCAGTAAAGGTGGCCGAATGGTTCAGAGGTCAGGGCGCTGAGGGACCTGGGTTTGAATCCAGGCGAGTCGTCCGCGATTAAACAGAGTTCACAAGCTCAGCGAGTCGATGGCCTAAGCCCAGTCACCCACCAATGTCTGGGCAAGAAACCGTCACGTTAAATGTGGTTCTTTACTTAACTTGGCTATATTTCAGCTTTGAGAATTAAAAACTAATGCCATGAACATAAGTGCCTGTGGCAAGGTGCGGCGGGAGAGTGCTGGCGTGTACCGTGTGGACCAGAGGTCGCATCAGTTCGGTATCCTTTAATTAATCGGGAGATGGCAATAAAGCCAGTGAGGCACGTGAAACATCGCCTCTTTTGCAAAGGGGGCGACCCTGGGGGGGGGGAAGGGATCTCAGATCTACTTCCGTGACGGACACTTCAGCGGACCGTTCTCCAACACCAAGGGTTGCATTGCTCTGCTAGAGTCCCGAATGCGTTAGTATTCATCTGAGCCCATGACACCGACAGGATACAATTTGGGGGGGGGGGGGGAGACAACAACAACAACTCTGAACAGAGTCAGACATTTCTCACGAGAGCGCAAAGCGACAGTGAAGAGCAGCAGGCGAGAGTAAGGCAGAGGAGGGCATTTACTGGAGTGCAGTTGGTGGGACGGGGGAGGAGGAGGAGGAGGAAGACGATCCCTCACTCGGCCGTCACCTGGGTGGTAGGTGTGGAAGTGGGAGGCCCGTGGGTCCCAAGAAAGGTGCCTCTCACTCTTTTGCACCTTCACTGCAGCCGCTCCCCCGGACAGAGCGGAGAGAGGAGCGGCGGAGGGTGGGTTGAGGGCGAGGGAAGGAGCGGGAGGGGGGGGTAAAGGGGGCGGTGAGGAAGGGGAAGAGGAAATGGAAGAGGGAGGGGGGACAGTGAGGAAAGGCGGCCTTAGAGCCGAGATGCCGGACGAGCGAAGGCAGAAGTTTGCAGCGAGTGAGAAGGGGAAATGAAAGTTGAGAGGCCGACTGGAAAATATATGCTTAGAGAGACCGCTGCGTTGTATGCTGCAACACGCAGAGTCTTGTTTCCGTTTGTGTCTGTCTGTCCGCGTCTGTCTGTCTGTCTATGCATGTGTCCATCCATGCAGCTATCGGCCCATCTGTGTGTCCGTCCATCCAAATGCAAGTCCGTCCACATGTTCATGGTCTGTCCATGTGTCCCTGTGGCCATTTGTCCTTCAATCCATGTGTGGCTGTGTCCATACATTTCTATGTCCATCTATCAATCCATGTGTCTGTCCATGTGTCAATCCATCTGTCTATCTGTCTATCTGTGTGTCTCTGTTCATGTGCCCATCCATTTC
The DNA here is from genome assembly GCF_964198595.1 of Lampetra fluviatilis. Classification (NCBI taxonomy): domain Eukaryota; kingdom Metazoa; phylum Chordata; class Hyperoartia; order Petromyzontiformes; family Petromyzontidae; genus Lampetra; species Lampetra fluviatilis. The sequence continues at coordinate 4,492,924 of NC_136308.1, forward strand.
TATGTCCATCTATTAATCCATGTGCTTGTCTGTGTCTGTGTCCGTGTGTCCATCCATCTATATGTCCAGCTGTGAATCTGCATCTTTGTCCATGTGTCAATCCATCTGTCCATCTATCTATCCACGTGTCTGTATGTGTCCATCAATCTGTATATCTGTTTGGCAATCTGCATGTCTGTCGATGTGTCCACCTATCTCTCTATCTCTGCATGTGTCTGTGTGTGTCCATCTATCTTCATGTACGTCTGTCAATCCGCGTGTATGTCCGTGTATCCGTGTGCTTATCCATCGGTCTATCTCTGCATGTGTTGCTGTGTGTGTCCATCAATCTGCGTGTCCGTCTGTCAACCCGCGTACCTGTCCACGTGCCCATTTATCAGTCCGTCCATTCGACCTTTCGTCCGCACGTCCCCCCACGTGCTCACCCCGCCCTCTCACCTTGCTCGGGCCCCTTGAGTGCGAGGCGCGTCTGCCGGATGGGCAGGATCTCGAGGCGCACGTTGTCCGTGGCGCTCGCCAGCAGCTGGGTGGCCTCCAGCAGCGAGCAGTGCTCCATGCCCGTGCCGTCGATGGACAGGATCTGGTCGCCCGCGTGCAGGGCGCCGCACCTGCGGGTGCCAGCGGCGCAGAGGGCACGGCAGAGGTCGCAACCGGGTACCCGATACCCGTACCCTACCCGATACCCGGCTACCCGTACCCGGCCGGGTACGGGTACGGGTACCCGTTTGTGACCCTGGTGCGGCCGGGTACGGGTAAGCCGTGAGTCACTGGTGAGTAACCGTTCGTCACTCATTTCCCAACGTCTTGTCTCTTCTCACAATTCAAGTTCCTAGAATCAACCCACCCGCGCCTGCAACATGGCTTCATCCCAGAGGTCGCAATCCGGTACCCGTACCCTACCCGATACCCGGCCGGGTACGGGTAGCCGGGTATCGGGTAGGGTACGGGTACCCGATTGCGACCCTGGTGCGGCCGGGTACGAGTACGGGTAAGGAATCAAAACCCGTTTGCGACCTCTGGGGCACGGAGGGACAAGCGTGGGCGAGCGAGACGTCGTTCAGCGGCATCGCTTTTCAGACTGTTGTTCTACGTACATGGGGGCGCCACGGTGGTGAGAGATGTTAACTACCTCGCCGGGTATGCAGGAGGTCGTGAGTTTGAGAGTTCTCTCTCTTCCCTGTGTTGGCGTGGGTTTTGATCCGGGTCCTCCGGTTTTTCCCTCCACATTTAGCAGCATGCGTCTTGAATATCTGGCTGTTATGATTTCCACGTCATAAGCCACTTCGTTAAGCTACCATTTGTGGCCAGGTCACTTCTAATAAAGAACCGTACAGCTCAGTGGGGGCCTTACATGGTAAAATAAAAAGTTTAGTTTCACGTACGATGAGCACAGTTGGCTACGAACGGTGTGAAAGTAGCGTACTTATCTCTTTGCTACCGCTCCCCACTGCTGACATACATACACAACGACAAAGATACCCCGTATAGCCTTAACAGACTGTTTGGGGTAAGTGCTATTAGCGAGCACCTATGAAGGCCAACACGGCACACGAGGGAGTGGGTGGCCAACACCACACCCTGGCGGTGTGGTGGTTACACACTGCAACACGTACCCATTTGAGGTCAAGTCGACCTAGGCGAGGCCCGGAACCGATTCATATAATCGTCACTGGTGTTGGCCGTGAACGGGAATCAAACTCGGGTCGCCGGGTTCGTAGCGCAGAGGCCCTAACCGCTACACTACCGCTCATACGCACACAGAGACACACAGAGACACACAGAGACACACAGAGACACGGACCTCTCGGCCACACTGGCTGGGCGGATCTTGTCGATGATGATGGTCGGCTTGTGCAGGTGCCCGGGGCTGCTCAGAGACACTCCCAGGCTGCTGCCCGGTGTCTTGGCCACCTCCACCAGCAGCGGCCCCGAGGCATTGGTCACGGAGTCTGAGACACACAACACCCGGTGGTGGGCGAGGAACTCTCTCTTCTGGTGGGCAGTGTCCGGGGCTGCGGGGCACTGCACCGTGCTGTCATTTCGGATTCAATAATTCATTTTGGGACCTTTTTTGCCAGCATCAAAATGATGCAAATGTGTGGTAGAAAGGACGCTGAAGCCAATCGTGTAGGGGCTGACGCCAACCTGTTTATTCAGGGCTTACGCCTAACTCGGGGGAAGTGGTTAACACACAGAGTGTAATTAACTAATCTCCCCAGGGGAAAAGTACTGGGAGTTCCCTACACCCCACCAGGCTATCGGGCTCTTCCCACAGCACTGACCGAGGGTTTATCCAACTCGGCCAGCCGGGTAAAGTAGCCCCCCTTTAGCCTGCCTCTCTACCCTCTATCCCGGAGCCCCCTACTCCCCTAACACTCACTCCTCTAACCCACGGCGAAGACCCCGTCCACGTCACGGGTCTTCCCTCAAATACCCCGGGTGGCATGACGTCACTTTACCCTGCCGGCATCCCCCCCGAGGCGAGTGTGATCTGACGTCAGCACTCCACTCCTCAACAAAAATATAACATTTGGCCTTTCTGGCAATAAAACAGGTGTTAAGATGTTCAAACACGAAAAAGAAACCAATTTCAGGCATCAAGTCTGCATTAACCACACATTCTTGTGGCAAAACATGCAAACCTGCACACCCTTTGTAAACACAGTTCACCGCTGCACATACGTACGTAGAACTTCTTTCGCACCGTACGTAGGCAAACCGTGCGAACACCATAGCGTGCTTCAGCCGAACCGAACCTCACAAAAATAATATTCAGGGCCTACCTTGGCTCCTCCCACCCTCAAGCAGTATATATACACAAGGACTGTTTTCTTGGAATTTCTCTCACTTGATACAGCTATCGTGCTGTGACGGTTTCACCTGAAGACGGAAGCTTGTGTTGCCTCCGAAACGTCGTGATTTTTATTTTATTTTACTTTTATTAATTTTAATTTTTTTTACCTACGTGACTTTACCGAAAAACCTAAGAATATGAATCCTTGCAGTCACGAAAGCTTCAAATCTAGAATTAACACCACCGTTGTTGTCGTTTAGTTGTTGTTATTGATGGCACCACGGGAGAACCTCCGATGAGCAGTTCGCTACGCACGGCGCCGCGAAAGAAGCTCAACGTACGCAGGTACAGAACTCGCTCGCCGTCGCCCCCTCGTACCCATGATGGAGACGTCGTACTCGATCTGCAGCGTGGCCTCCTGGCCGCTTTCGCGCAGGATCGCCAGCGCCTCGGCGTGCGACACGCCGTGCAGGCTCATGCCGTCCACGTTCAGAAGCCGGTCGCCCGCCTTCAGCGTGCCTTCCCTGCGGAGGCGGCGGCGGTGGGGGGAGCGGCCGCGCAGGAGGGAGGGAAATCACGCGGCGGCGGCGGTGGCTTTCTTTTTAGTTGCCCAAAAATCAATTACGGACGAGATAATTAACAGTCCATTAGCAGCACCTAAACGCCAATCCATTAACGATCCTTATTAAAGTCGCAGCTTATTTCGCGGTACCGCTACGTCGTCCGGTAAACCGCCCGTGAAAATTAGCGGAAACTGTAGATTATTGCAGGTTTGTTTCCATAAATTACGCACCGTATCCCGTTGTACGCGTGAGAGGAGGGATTATTTTTTTGTTCAGATTATTTTCTGCATTTTATTTTAACGGAGATGACTATGGAGCCTTTTCAGAGGGTCACAAGCTGCTTGAGCTGCTGGAAAGCATTGGTCAGGATGGTTTGTGATAAACTGATAGAAACATATGTGGACAGACAATCTTTTAAAATGTATTTTATTTAATTTAAATATAATCAGCTAACCTATACAGCTATCTTTAAATGCACGTATGTATGAGCATCCTACTGGGCTGCTCCACCAATTTCAAGGAATGTGGGGTCATTTGAAGGCTTACAATATGTAATATATGTAAATGAGGCCAAAACTACTAACACACTTGACCTTTGACCCAATAATTCAGCATAATATCCGATCTACCATTTACAACAGCCTGATGGGAGACAAGAGGCCCAGTTCAAACATCATACAATGGGTAGACATGTTCGGCTGCCGAGGTGTGTGTGTGTGTACGGTTGCCGCCTGTCCGGGTTTGACCTGGAAAGTCTGGGAATTGGCATCCGTGTTTGGGTGGCAGAAATGGATTTGTAACCGAGATCTGGTGGTGGTAATGTAACTTGCCGACCTGCCCCTACTGGACATTGGTGAAAAAGAGGTCCACAGCTCATCGTATTCCTCCTCCAGTCGAAATAAAAATTCAGATTCTGATGTGTTGAATTTTCTGACCGTATGCTCTACTATACTGCAAAAGTTTGATAACAGACCTTGGCTGACTGAGAAATACATCTGCGTTTGGTCTGAAGTGGAAAAGGTGGCAACCACTCTATATGTACAATGAACTTTTTTTGCACCGTACGTAGGCAACCGTGCTAATCGGAGGTGCGGGGGAAGGACAACAAACTAAACACAAAAAGCAGTTCTAAAGAAATTAGTTTTCAATCTAGATTATTTAAAAGGCATAGTTCCAGTGGGCTTCCTAATATTCGGACAGAAGAGGGTTCCAGAAATCTGCAGAAGCACATCTGGAAGTGCGTGATGCAGTGACCGTCTTTGTTCGATAGCCAGCCACAAGCCGGAGTTCGCGTGACGGTGCGTGGCGGTGCGTGACGGTGCGTGACGGTGCGTGACGGTGCGTGACGGTGCGTGACGGTGCGTGACGGTGCGTGATGGCAACTCACCGGTCGGCAGGACCGCCCGGTCTTACGCACGTCACCAGGATGGGTCTCGACTTGTGCCTCTGCTCATGGGCGCCACCTGTCCCACCGAGTCATACCACAACACCGAGTCATATCACAACACCGAGTTCTGCCACAACACGACGCCCCTTGAACAATCACTGTCATCGAGGACTTCAGCAAGAGAGGGAGGGGTATGGGTTGGTTCAAAGGTGCAACTTGAGCTTGAAAGTGAAATAGAGCAATTGAAAACAGGGCCTGACCCCTCCATCAGAGCAGCCAAGTGGCCCAAGGGGATATATTTTGCCAGTGCCACGGGCGATGTACGCACGACAGGACCAGCGTGGGTGATTTACTTTTAAATTTACCAAGCCGTAACTACTGTACGGTCGAAAAATATACCGCATGTTGTAGTAATAGGTTTTTACCCTTTTTCTGGCAACCAAAACTGACACCTTTATTCAAGGGATCATGTTTGGAATAACCACAACACAAGCAGTCAAAATGCAAACAAAAAGAGACAACTCTGATAATGATATGCACAACACCGAGTCAAATAAAAATATACTGAATGTTACTTACATGACTCTTTGGTTCTTTCGGGACGACCGCTTGTTGTTGCGATCGAAACGTCGTGATCTATTATTTTTCTACGTGACTTTACCGAAATAACCAAAGAGTATGGATTCCTTCAGTCACGAAAGCTTCAAATCAAGGTTACTTACATTATCCGTAGCAATTAAGGCTGCGACAAGATTAGGTCAAAGGAGGGTACACAAGGCTCTATCAGCGATTTTTGTGTGGGCCAAAACAAGCCACTATTAGGTCAGATAAAGCAGCTACGGCCAGAAATCTGGGCCCCAGACAGCGAATATAAGAGAGCAGCATCTACGGATGGTGGAGCATGAATACATGTTCAGGGGCAACAGCTTGCTGTTGCAATGAGTCTGCTTACTCTACACAGCTCACCATTGTTATTTGCACCACGATTATAGCACAAAGCTATCACAAAACTATGTTGCAAAGATGGGTATAGTCTGTAGAAGTCTCACAGCAGAGAGCAATTTTGCTACGCGTTAAAAAAAGTCTTCAAAATTTCGCAAATTAGGACCGTAACACCTGCGCACGTACGGGCCATCTCTCGTTTTAGTATGACAGTCACATGCTCTCAAACGTGCACGGTGAGCCAGGTTGCACGTATGTGCGGTTAATCAACCCGCGGTATTAACCAGGTTGGCCACCGAGATTGAACCGCCAACCTTTGGAACAAGCGGCAAACGCGGCGAGCGCACGGCCGTGTCACCACTCCTCAGTTACCGTCTTCAAGCGGCGCGCGTTACGCCGTGCATGCCCCCCTGAGCCACAGCATCTCCAGTGGCCTCACACGACCTTCTCGGAGGGAGAACGAACACTTGCCTCTGATGACGAAGCCAAAGCTGTTGCCTTCCTTGTACAGCGTTATCTCGATGGTCTTCGCAATCACTCCAGCAGTGCTGTCAGGCGCTGGGAACAAAACAACAAACGAACGATTGATTACGCACAATAACAACCAATGCCTCAATGTGGTTAACTGGTATGGTCACGGGAGGGGGGAGGAAAAATTCATCACAGGAGACAACGCGCCGAGTGTTTTCGGCGAGGCCCAAGAAACTCTTTGAACGCACCGATCCGCACGTTTTGTGTTCCCCCCAATCGTGTTAACAGCGTCTTGTCGTGCGGTGAAGAAAGCTTCGTGAGGATCTTCACAGCCAGCAGTTCATCAGCGTTGTGTCAGAGAACAGACCTGGATAACTTTCTGAAGTCCCTTCAATATGCTTCCTTGTCGACACGAGGAGCAATATCTTTGACAAGTCCTGCATGAGTGTGTGTCACAAGTCAACCAAGCCAAACGTTACGTTTCTCAGAGCTGGAACACGCCGATTCAAGTCACAAACTCAATTGCATACGATAAAGACACGTTTGCATAATTGCGTGTGCAGCCATTGGTGACCAGGCTGACTAGGCCTAGACCCAAACCCAGGCTCCCAGTGGTGAAAGCACATATCTCTGACATGGCACAAGCCCTCTGAAGCACCTGACCATATCTATGGATCTATGGTCAGTCCGTAAAGGCTAATGTGACAATCGCGACCTCTTATTTTTGTTTACAGATCATAGCCCAAAGAAAGAGTGCTGTGACCAAGCTGCCCTCTGATAGGGTTTACGATTGCGTAGCGCACATTTATTTTGAAAGCTTTCCTGTGACGTATAACATTGTCAAGAATTAACGACTTCTTCGATTTTTGTACAAAGCCCTGCACAAAACCAACATGTGTTCACATGTCAGTCAGTCAAGTCGTGTTTTTTTTGGGTAAGGCCCATTAAGCTAAGAAGCTCTGATTCAATATCAACCCGACCAAAAAAACGGCCGAGCATCTGACATGGGAAGGGAGGGGTTTTACAGCGATTGTATGGAACAAATACACCTATTTAATATTCCACACTTGCTCAGGAAGCGCCCCTTTAAAAGATGAGAACACTGATAGAGGTATGACGTGTGGAGGCAGATCTAATGAAAATGTCAAAGATAAATGAAAGCACAATTGACGCACTAAAATTCCATTAGTGCAGCACTAATAGGAGGCAAATACATAAAATCTTAAATGTCAATGCAAAACGAGCTAAGCAGTAATGTTGTATGCGAGTAATAATTTTTATTTCTGAGCTGACATTTCATAAATGACCTTAGAATACATGGTGTCTTGTAAATTTGAATCAATAAACTCGAAACTGTCTGGCGTTTTTTTTTCCCCTTGTCTATTCAACTTAAGTTTCGCTTTTCTCAACTACCTCCCCGCTATTTGCAAGAAGCTTAAAAGGCAGCTGGTAATTTTACATTTCAAGCCTCTAGATATTTAGAGATCTGGCTGCTCTGTGAACACTAGGTACTGATTAAACAACAACAACATAAACTCTGGCCGGTAATCAAACAATCGCATGCCAGAATGTTGTTTTGGAAGCCGTCTTCGTAAACAAAAAGGAAATGCTGTAATCAAAAACACAATCTACGGGGAGGGGGAAACCCTGGGGGCGATCACAAAAACTGAAAAAATAGTTTTGAGCCGTGGAAATGTGTCTAACGTAAAGCCAAAAATGTGCTTCTATTCGCAAGCGCTGTGTGTGGAAAACGTAGAGATATCAGCTATCTCCCAAACCCCCACACCATCCACACTGATGACGCAATCATCATCATCATCATCACCCGTAATCAATCCACTGCTGGATGAAGGCCCCCCATAGCTGTCCTAAGGCCCCGCGATGTAACGATCCACCCAGCACTCGACAGCGAGCCGATTCCATCCGCTGCATCTCTTCGGTGGACGTGCCCTCGGACGTGTATCATTCCATCATGAGGTCATGTCCACTGCAACCTTATGGGTCTCTGTGCGAGTCCGTGGGTCCTTTGTGCGAGTCTTTGGGTCTTTATGCGGGTCTGTGGGTCTCTGTGCGAGTCTGTGGGTCTCTGTGCGAGTCTGTGGGTGTTTATACGAGTCAGTGCGTCTCTGAGTCGATCGGTCTCTGTGCAAATTCGTGTCCACTGCTAGCGTTCACCGAGGGCACGAGTGGCATTCACTCGCTCTGCTCTCAAGCCAGCAGCCTGATGTAGAAACGTGGACACATGATTTATAGTTGGGTCTCAATTCAGACCCAAACAAAAGAAGAAGACCTGTGCTCTAACACAAACAGACACAGCACAATCGCGTCCCTCCCTCTGCACAATGGGGATCGATAACATAATGGATCTGACCAAGAGAAACCACACGCACGCACACACGGAGACAGCTCGCAGTACATGTCATTCTGCCACAGGTTGCCACCGAAGAGCGGGCAAACAACTAAATAATAAATAGCCGCACACAGCTGGCCCGCTGAGATTTCATTCTGTTTTTGTTGTTGTTTGTACGGCGCTGCCTTTGGATGGCGACCGCTTGCGGGTGAGTGGATCCATTGGCAGGGAGGAGGAGAGCGCGGCACAGCCAAACCTCCGTTGCTAGAGGCCCTTGGCTGTGGGCGTGCGTGCATGTGTGCACAAGGAAGAGTCGTTTGAAACCGGGAGGACGGTTCGGTGCCAACGGCGGCCACGTAAAGTCGCCAGGAATTCCGAGGTGGCCGTGCGGCCTGGTGGCCACAGAGCGCTGAGCTGGTACCACCGACTTCCTGGGTTCAAATCTGGGCTCTGGTCACCCGTGATTGAACCGGGTTATCAATTGCTGTGGGTTCATGGTCTCAACCTGGTCACCGATGATTGCAGGAAACTCATCACATTACAAGTGGTTCCGGAATAAATTTGGCTAATTCCTGCTAAGAGAATAGCAAGTATTAGTTTGACTATTATGAGATGCATGAACGTTATTATTCGTAGTAGGTTGGGAAAATGCTGCGCCCCTAGTGTGTTGCTAAGAGGTCACTTGAAGGGATCTCAGTAGTAGTTTTGTGATATCATCTTTGGTGGGATTTCCCTAACACAGCTGCGCCCCTCTGATGGGAGATCCGGACATCCCGTGACACCGGACACGAAGCCGATTGCACAGTGAGGATTTTTCTATGACACGATTTTATTTAACCCACTCTGTTGTTGTTGTATCCTCAAATCTTGTAACTCAATTTTAACCCACTTCCCAATGTGGTATCGACTGCAAACTTGGTATACTTATGTCATACTGATTACAATACTATATTCTATCATAAAAAATATAAATGTTTAAACGATCTTTTTACACACTTTCTATTAACTCACTCTGTTGTTGTTGTTGTATCCTCAAATCTTGTAACTCAATTTTAACCCACTTCCCAATGTGGTATCGACTGCAAACTTGGTATACTTATGTCATACTGATGCCAATACTATATTCTATCAAAAAAATATTTTTAAACATTTTTTATACGTTATGTTTCCACTTGGGTCTAATTTTCCACGCTCAACTAACGTTGGCTGTAATTGGCCACGGTCCCTTATGTTATGGCAAGCTTCGGGGCCACTTCCTGGAGTCGTGGAGTTCTGCCATTACGAGTACGGTACATTTCATTAAAGCGTGTTTTTAAAAAAGTATTTTTAAATATTAATTATTTTGTTTTATAACAAGAATCCGCCAGGGATTAGTTTCCCCTGCCACTGCTGTCTCCGTGAAACGATGTCAGCTTTAGTTAAATAATTAATTGGGTTCAGCCCCACTATCTGCCACCCTCCGCTAATTAACCGGAATCATCGCCTCTCGTATGAACGATGCTTAATACTGGTAGGAACCTCCTGGTTACACTAGCCCACAGGGGATTATTGTGTCCGTCTGTCGTGCAGGGAGGGGCTGGGTGGGGAGGGTGGGGCTGTGTGGGGAGGGGCTGCTCACCCCGTGGTGCCCTTATAAAACTCAACGTTTAACCTACTCACGCCGGCTTGTGCCCGCCCTCACAGTCGGGCATATTTGCGGAATACACCACGCCGCCGTTGACCCTGGCCATTGACCGAGCAACCCAACGTTCCTACCAGCTCCCTCCGCAGGAATGTGTTTAAAGCCATCGCCAAAAGTGTATTCACTTTTAATATTTTCAAAACAGCTTCTAGTTATATGTATGAGGATACATGGCTGTTGTCATTTTATATTGCTCATGTTATTTTTTACCTTTTGCTGTTTTATGCACTTTTTTAAATGCAAGTATGACCCAGACATGTCCTTATCCAGCTTACATAACAACCAGTAATAAATACATCTATCAATCGTTGTGCTCAGAAGCTAGTATTGGCGTCTCCTGTATATCATCTTTTGCTATGTGACACTTAGATGGGTTTGTGCAAATCTAAGTAAACATTTATTTAAAAAATGTATTTCATGATGTTTGATTAGTAGAGACACGTACTTCTGCACAGTGCATATGGTAAGATGGGCATTTTAGTGAGCATGACATGTATTACCTGATAAGAAACCAAAATAAATACCTCTCAGTGGGGTACACGCAAAAATTTGATCGCCATTTTTCATGTTGACATGAAAATAAAGACGCCGTTGTGTTCGATTACCCTCGACGCGATGATATTCTTCAGCAATAATTATGGGACATCAACAGTGACGGCTGGCTTCGTCATGAATGCGACAAGGCACAGCCGGAGGAAGGGGATGGAGTTGTCAGAGGCAATAGAGAGGACATGATAAGCCAGCCCCAAAGTGCCGTTTCACCATATCTCCCTCCCCAGGGAACATTTGATTTCAACAGGCTTACACTCAACAAACGCTAAGTTACAAGAGGCAGTCAAACGTGGGCCCTAATTTACCCAATGGCAGCAACACTTCTTTGACCAATGGTGTGCAAGACCAAGAAAAGAAATGTTTAAAATGGCTCTTTCTTTAGTTGTTTTCAAACATCTCTCTCACGTCTCCTTTCCTTTTGGTTGATGTTAAACAATTTCCACCTTCTCATGCATAGCGCCCGGAGATACATTTTTTAAGGGTGCTTTATAAAAAAAATTATTATCATTAATTGTATCATGCAGCATGCTTCCTAATAGGCATCGAATGATTTGGGCCCCCTTGCAATGTGGAAAGGGGGCCCAAATTTTTATTTTTTTTATTTTTTGTTCTACCACGGTCATCATAGTGGGAGCGGAGGATCACTCACGCGAACCCGTTACACACGGTCAGCTCTTTGGTCGATCCACTGCTGGATGAAGCCTTCCCCCCCCCCCACACCATGTCGGTCAAGTGGTTGTTGGACCGTACTTCATCACGGTGGGTCAGTGTCGGTTTGTGAAAACAGGGCCCAGACCTGGGTGACATATCTCTCGCCACTGACACGAGCCGTGGCCAAAAAAATGACTCCGGATCCCCAGGTTAACAAACACATCACTTTGCTGACCACTGCACGATTCACCCCAGGAGGCAAGAAATCATAAAATAATCCGGATTCTTACTCTATGCATGGATCGAGAGCGTAAGAAATACATTTTATTGATGAAACTAGGTCACGTTTTTATATCTATTTTATATATTATGCGTTATGTACAATACGCAGAATACAGGTAGAGCTTGCCCCGGGCTGCTTAGCGTTCTCCATTGATACGGTGCAAGGTGAACTGAACCATCTTTACAAAGGCAAAGATCCCATGGGAAGCCTTAACAGGCGCTTGGGGCAAGTGCCATTAGCAAGCACCAATGAAGGCCGGCACGGCACATGAGGAGGTGGGTGGCCAGCACCACGCCTCAGCGGCGATGTTTACACACGGCACCAGGTACTCATTTGAGGCCGAGTCGACCTAGGGGAGGAGGCCTAGGACCTGTTTAGATATTAAACATTGTTATTGGCCCTGAGCAGGAATCAACCTCGGGTCGCTGGGCTCATAGCGCCACGTGCTCACCACTGGACTACCACACCACACCGTTCCTACAAAGCACACATACACACCGCATCATATTCATTCATCACTGGAGAATATGAGCTACACTTACGTTAAAGATAAGAGACTACTGTGGTCAATTATACTTATACCAGACTCTTCGCCATCACTTTGTTCCTTCTGCCTGATCCCTAATCTATTCCAAGGTACACAAATGGCAGCCATGTTCTGCTCTCACAGTATTCCACTGTATGGCTTCAGGCCTATTATTATTATAATAATAATAATTTAAGTCGTTTGAACATTATGTTTGTAACCTGCATTGGCAAGGTGCAGCTGCATACAATACAGAGTTCTGAACATGTGTGCACTTGTTTTAAGTGTTTTTAAATCGTGAGCAATTAATGTGCAAAGCACCCCGGGCAGGAGCTGTGTGGGTAATGAGCAGCAATTCGCATAACAATGATTGCGATGTAAAGAGGGGAGACAACATTTGACTATAAATGCTTAAAATTTCTGGAGGGCTTAAGCCGGATTATAGAGCCAAACATATGAAAGCCACCATTCAGCTTTGCAGAGGGAATTTAAGGGAGAAAAAACAAAACCCGCTATCACCTTTGCGCACACAGAAATTGCGATCGAAATCGCGAATTCAAAAAGGTTTGGCTCCACGATTGCGTGGGTGCTCCGAGGCGGACGGAGAGGTTCGGCTGGCGTGGCCACGTGGGCAGACCCAGCAGAGTCAGAGCCAGCCAAGGCCTTGGGATGGCACCACCTGGGGTTTGCCACCTCATTCACAGACCCAGACATTCATAATTAAATTTTTGGGTCAGATCGCCGTAAGTAAAATTTGTGTCGTAACCCCTCACCCCTTACTCGACACGGCCAATTAACCCTTTCTCATTCCGATGAGGCAAGTGCACATCATTAATTTTTCGTTTTGAACATTAATAAATAAGTCACGTGAACAAACGTGCCTAACCTATTACTGCTCCGACACACCGGCAGTGTTGGAGAGAAATGAACAACATTGGCTAAACAAACCCGGACAATATTTTTCAGTCAACCTAGGTCCTATCATCGAAACGGTGCTGTATACCGTAACGAAGTTCAACACAATACCACCGGCCAGATCTCGGTACATTTCAATCATATTCCTGGCACCCGAGCACAGGTGCCAATTCCCAGACTGCCTGGGTCACACCCAGACAGGTGGCATCCCAAGCACCGCCACTCAGAACGCACAAGTCAATGGATGGGTGGCACACCCAATCTATGCCTTCACTCGCGAATAAAACACATTCCTGCGGAGGGAGCTGGTAGTAACGTTGGGTTGCTCGGTCAATGGCCTGCAGAGTCAACGGCGGCGTGGTGTATTCCGCAAATATGCCCGACTGTGAGGGCGGGCACAAGCCGGCGTGAGTAGGTTAAACGTTGAGTTTTATAAGGGCACCACGGGGTGAGCAGCCCCTCCCCCACTCAGCCCCACCCCTCCCACCCCCCACCCAGCCCCTCCCCACCCTCCCCTCTCCACCCAGCCCCACCCCTCCCATTTTTGGATGCACGACGGACGGACACAATAATCCCCTGTGGCCTGGTGGAACCAGGTGGTTCCTACCAGTATTACTACTCTCCACTGATGTGTGACGTGGCTGGGAATCGGACCGCCATTGGTGGGGGTTACATGGCAGTGCAATAACCACTGGGACAGTGCAACCCGTGCCCTCCCGCTGCCCCACCCCCCCAACTTCCACGCAAAGAAACTTTGATTCACATTGGAGACTAAACTAAAACCAAACTAGTTATTGTATTTCACCGGGTAAGGAAGGACCACTGAGCGAAATCGTTATTTTTCAGAAACCACCTGGCCACAAATGATAGCTCAACGAAGCGGCTTATCATCGTGGAAATTCATAGCAGCCAAATCCTCTTAAGGCATGTTTACAAATGTGGAGGGGAAAACCCGGAGGACTTGTAGAAAACTCCACACGACCACGGGAAGAAAGACATGCAGACTCCAAATATACAGCCGTCAGGGTCACGATCGAACCCATGACATCCTCTGCAAACCAGGCGACTGTGTTATCATCTTGCCACCGCTGCGCCCGTATTTCGAGATGAAATATGTCTCGATGCAAATTGCAGGCACTTATTGCTGATGTACTTTCCTGTTGGCCACTGCATTTTTTTTTTACAACACAAACCTGCCACGCTTGCATGTGGGCAAACGCATGACGTGTCAGCTATTTCGACGAAGGTGAACAGAAAACAAGGCAAATATATTTTTAAGACTGAAATTATCGCAATGCGTTTTTTGAATTCCAATGACTCCTTTACGGTGGGGGTCTACATTATTTTTATTTCGTCAGAAACTTGCAATAGAACTGCCTGTACCAAGAAAATATCGCACACACTATATCAAGATAAATACCCCCCTTATAGACTTTAAACAGTGCTGTTAGCAAGCAACTATCAAGGCTAGCACGGCACACGAGGGGGTGGGTGGCGAACACTACACCTGGCCACTTCTGTCTCCCCAATGCTGATATTTATACAGAACACCAGGTGTTAATTAAAGGCTGATTCGACCTAGGGGAGGCCCTGGACCAGTTCAAATATTCGTTCCTGTTGGTCGTGAGCGGGAATTGAACTCGGGTTACCGGGTTCATAGCAGTGTGCTAACCAGTGCACTACCATCCCTCACACAATGTATAGAAACACACACACACACTCACGAAAATCACGCTGCTAATGTGTAATTGCTACTCTAAACACATTTGATAAATTTTATACAATTATCACAGAGGCCACTGACATTAGTTCCACTGCCGAGACAATGCCCCTCTGCTGGCTTTTCCGCCCATCATTTATGATGCCCAATTGGTGCTCGTCATACAGCACCCTCGGTCACGACTGAAGACAAAAGGGGTAAAGTGTCGATGCCGTGCAGCGGCGACGGCGCGGGGGGGTGAGGGCCCGTTGGGAAACGGCAAATTTGCAGGCGCGTTGAACCCGGTCGATTTCTCGTCACAAAAAAAGAACCCCTCCACCCGCTCCTCAACGCCTGAGCTTGAGACAGCCACGCAATTTCCATGAACGTAGCAGCATGTCTAGCCCTCTCGACGACTTCTGTTGTCCCTGGGCTTGCAAAATGTGGACGGGGCCAGTGAATTGCATGGGCACGAATCAATTGAGTGGAGTGATGAGGACAGTGAAAACGCAGCAGGAGGGGGCATTTATTTGCACAGAAAGGTGGGGAAGCAACGGCCTCCACCAGAACACCGGCTTTCTCCTTCGTGTCGGCGCATGCGAGTGTGCGCTTACGGGATTTCATCACGGCCGCGAGTTCCTAGAGCTCGGGATGACGTGAGCCATGCAACGTGCACGGGTTGCGTATCCAAGACCGAACCAGGAGGATTCAACCACAACTCTGGCTGTCACCTGATGATGCTGGTTGTAACGGAGGGCGTAACGTTATGGTACTCGAATTGTAAAATGTTGTGGGTTACTCTCCGCTGTACTAGTAACGAATTGGCCACGTTTTGTTTAAGTGACAAACCTTACTAATTGGCTGTGTCGGGTGGTGGCGGGTTTAACGACACATTTATATCTACACGATCTTGCCCAAAAATATCGATAATGGGTAGTGTCCTCACTGCGCACAGTTCAGCCGGAGTTGCGATTTTACCTGGGCGCGGAATTGGTGAGGGCAACGATTGGAACGAAATTCACATGAAGGTAGAGAGAGAGAGGCAGAGAAATCACAATAAGGTGACGGCAGCGAACGAATGAAGCAAACGACACAGCTACAAGGGCAAGAACAGGTACAGATACACAAGACAATGGAGTGAACGCAGAGACCGAGGCAAAGAGAAATGTAACAGAGGCAACGAAACAGAGGAGAGACACAGATGGAGACAAAGGCAGAAGCAGAGAGGCAGGGGACGGCTGGACAATGAGTTGAATAAATTAAATGAATGGAACGAATCAAACGGGGATTGGAATCAGAAACAGGAGCAGAAGTACAGACAGGGAGAAGTTGAGAGACAGGGTATTATACAGGATTGGAGAAATACACACGATTACTGACAAGATCAGATACAGATAGAAGATTTTAAAAAAATACGCAGGATTACAAAGACGATCTCAGACCGAGATGGAATCAGATACAGACACAGATGCAGAAACAGGATCGTGCAGAATCAGACAGAGAATCACGCAGAATCAGAGAGAGAATCACGCAGAATCAGAGAGAGAATTACGCAGAATCAGAGAGAGAATCATACAGAATCATAGAGAGAATCACGCAGAACCAGAGAGAGAATCACGCAGAACCAGAGAGAGGATCACGCAGAATCAGAGAGAGAATCACGTAGAATCAGAGAGAGAATCACGCAGAATCAGAGAGAGAATCGCGCAGAATCAGAGAGAGAATCACGCAGAACCAGAGAGAGAGAATCACGCAGAACCAGAGTGAGAATCACGCAGCATCAAAGAGAGAATCACGCAGAATCAGAGAGAGGATCACGAAGAATCAGAGAGAGAATCACGCAGAATCAGAGAGAGAATCACGTAGAATCAGAGAGAGAATCACGCAGAATCAGAGAGAGAATCACGCAGAATCAGAGAGAGAATCACGCAGAATCAGAGAGAGAATCACGCAGAACCAGAGAGAGAGAATCACGCAGAACCAGAGTGAGAATCACGCAGCACCAAAGAGAGAATCACGCAGAATCAGAGAGAGGATCACGAAGAATCAGAGAGAGAATCACGCAGAATCAGAGTGAGAATCACGTAGAATCAGAGAGAGAATCACGCAGAACCAGAGAGAGAATCACGCAGAATCAGAGAGAGGATCACGCAGAACCAGAGAGAGAATCACGCAGAACCAGAGTGAGAATCACGTAGAATCAGAGAGAGAATCACGCAGAATCAGAGAGAGAATCACGTAGAATCAGAGAGAGAATCACGTAGAATCAGAGAGAGAATCACGCAGAACCAGAGAGAGAATCACGCAGAATCAGAGAGAGGATCACGCAGAACCAGAGAGAGAATCACGCAGAATCAGAGAGAGAATCACGCAGAATCAGAGAGAGAATCACGTAGAATCAGAGAGAGAATCACGCAGAACCAGAGAGAGAATCACGCAGAATCAGAGAGAGGATCACGCAGAACCAGAGAGAGAATCACGCAGAACCAGAGTGAGAATCACGTAGAATCAGAGAGAGAATCACGCAGAATCAGAGAGAGAATCACGTAGAATCAGAGAGAGAATCACGTAGAATCAGAGAGAGAATCACGCAGAACCAGAGAGAGAATCACGCAGAATCAGAGAGAGGATCACGCAGAACCAGAGAGAGAATCACGCAGAATCAGAGAGAGAATCACGCAGAATCAGAGAGAGAATCACGTAGAATCAGAGAGAGAATCACGCAGAACCAGAGAGAGAATCACGCAGAATCAGAGAGAGGATCACGCAGAACCAGAGAGAGAATCACGCAGAATCAGAGAGAGAATCACGCAGAATCAGAGAGAGGATCACGTAGAATCAGAGAGAGGATCACGCAGAACCAGAGAGAGAATCACGCAGAACCAGAGTGAAGATCACGCAGAATCAGAGAGAGAATCACGAAGAACTAGAGAGAGAGAATCACGCAGAATCAGAGAGAGAATCACGAAGAACCAGAGTGAGGATCGTGCAGAATCAGGAGGAGGATGATCCAAGTCGCAGGGTGCCGGTCGGGCTCACCGAGTGGGGGCAGCTCGTACTCCACCTCGAGCACAACGCGCTCGCCCACGTTCTTCAGGAGGCTGATGATCTCGTCGTGCCTCAGCCGCGTCAGGTTGATGCCGTTCACCGTGCGGATGCAGTCTCCCACGTTAAGCTGGTCGCTCCTGCGAAGGGCATCCCCGGGTCAATGGCACGGCCGTCGAGCGGGCGGGCGGTTGCAACCCGAGACCGCACCGGGCCACGCGAGCGGGAGGGACCAGAGGGGGGCGGGTGGAGGGGGTGGCAGGGGGTGGTTGGCAGGGTGCCCTGGCTGGCAGCGCCAGGTTTAGGCAACGGAAGCAACGGAGGCGCGTGCCCAGTCAGGCAGATTGTCGAGACTCGGGAAGGGGCGGCAATGTCAAGGCGAAGTCAGGTTCATCGGAATCAAGAACGTCGATTTGTACTGGAGGAATCCGATGAGCTGTGAAGATCTTTTTCACAGCTGTACAGTAGGTCTGATCCAGAGGTCGCAAACGGGTTTTGATTCCTTACCCGTACCTGTACCCGGCCGCACCAGGTTCGCAAACGGGTACCCGTACCCGTACCCGGCCGGGTACGGGTAGCCGGGTATCGGGTAGGGTACGGGTATCGGGTACCCGGTTGCGACCTCTGGTCTGATCAAATAAGCCCCATGACCAACACGGCATAGGGGAGACCTTCATTCAGCGGTGGACTGACAACACGCTATAAATTATTATTAATGTCAACATTACGTTTGAAATGATTTATACCCCCATTCACCCCTACCCTTCCCACCTTCAGAAATTAAGTTTTATTTTAATGTTGTGGTGCTCATTATTTCTTATTCCCACGAGTGGCTACATGGGACAAATAAAATAATTACACACAACGCATATGAATCCAAAGGAATGCATTATCATGCGTAGAATTGGACGGATGACTTGTAAGGGATCTATTTGAATGTTACTTGTCATTCATATTCAATCGTGTGATGGTTACAAGATTGGATGTGAATGTGAGAGGGCATTGTGGATATCCAGTCTATGAGAGCCTTGCAGTAAGAGGTGGCTGGGTGGACCAGAGGTCAAAAAGCTGAGCCAGCACTCCTGAAATCCTGGGTTTTAATCTGGTCAGCCACCTATGATTAAACCGAATTCCTAAGTGTGTTGAGTTAATGGTTTCAACTCAGTCACTAATTTTTGCAAAGAAAACCCATCATGAAAAAAAACCTGGTTTTACACTTGATTTGGCTCCGAAGATGTATAAACTAATATTGGTTTGATGTTTCACAAATCCCATCAAACGCCTCTTCCACGGGCCACTCTCTGAAGCATGGGGGCCACCGCTCCGTGAGATTCGTTACTGCACACCGACACGATGCGAGTTGGGGGAAGGAGAGAAAAAAAAAATATTTGAAAAAAGATTTCATCCCACGGAGGGGGGAGCCGGCCTCACCGTGCCGCGATGCCTCCTGGCCGGAGGTTGGAGACGCGGGGCCGCCCCTCCTTGTCCGTGCCGCCCGTCACCGTGAGCCCCAGCGTGCTGCCCTCTTTCTTCATGAGCTCCACCGTGGTGCTGCCCCGCAGCTCCTCTGCCGGGAGGCACCGCGCGAAGCCATCGCGGTACGTGAGCGAGCATCGTAATCACCATGACGACCGCTGCCGTCAAGATCATTATCGCTGTCGTCACCGCCGCTCGTTTCGTCACTCGGACAAACCGAGTCTCTCTCGAAAACGCGAACCAACAATGGGGTCTATTGCTGGAGTAATTTGCGCGACTAAACACAGATAATGGGATAGACCCCGAGTGCCCCCGTACCACACCGGATAAGAGGAGTTTTACTGCAATCACACAAATCATCATCAGCCATGGGCTATCCACTGCTGGATGAAGCCTCCCCTCCACTGTCCAAGCTGTCGCCATCACTCACGGTCTCGTGAATGCAATAAGCAATCTGCCATATGCGCAGAGTCTAATTTCATTTCTCTATCTTGTAGTGGTGGATGACCTCTCCCTGGTGCGTTCTCTCCTTTGGCTTGCACTCCGTTGTTAGTCTTGACCACCGGCCATCAGCTCTTCCAGCGACACGTCCAGCTCAAGCACATTTGGATTTTAATAAAATGATGTCTCTAGCTTGCGTATATTTACTCATCCATGCGTTTCTATTGCAGTCTGTCTGGAATATGAATATATTTGAGAATGTATAGTTTTTTTGAAGTGGACAGAAATTCAACCGAGAAAATCAAGGAGACTCATAATAGCGACAGGGGACTTAGTGCCGAAATCATTATTTCAGAGACAGATCTAAAAGCCCTTTCCTGAACAAGTTACTCAAGTGCACAACCAAATTACGTCAGGTGCAAAAACGAAAATTAAATGTCTTAAACTTAATTTGTTGCACCAGTGAAGCTCAAAGAAAGGTGCGTAGCAACACTAACTCAATCAGTGCCTTTTGGTAAACATGCCAAGACATGTAGCCGCTGCAATGCTGGCCTGTGATCAGCACACGGGTGAGGGATTGCCATCCACTCCCTTGTAACAACAAAGGTATCCTGTGGCTCAACAGGCAGTTTTTTTTTCTCGAATTGAGATCACACCAATGATTTGAAAATGCCAATTATTTATCCAGGGTGTGGTGGAACGAAATACAAGTATATTGGATGTTACGAGAGAAGAGGAACAGAATAGAAGTACATGGTGGAAGGAAATTCGATCAGTTGATCCCATACAATAATATGTGTATGTATGTTTAACTTCTTTCGCACCGTACGTAGCCAACCGTGCGAATCGG
The DNA here is from genome assembly GCF_964198595.1 of Lampetra fluviatilis. Taxonomy (NCBI): domain Eukaryota; kingdom Metazoa; phylum Chordata; class Hyperoartia; order Petromyzontiformes; family Petromyzontidae; genus Lampetra; species Lampetra fluviatilis. The sequence continues at coordinate 4,513,550 of NC_136308.1, forward strand.
AAGTGCGGGATAATCCGTGCTTTGGCTTGGAAGAAAAATATTTACCCAGGGAAAGCCCCACCGAGTCTCGAAACAATTTATCAGGAGGATCCTGCATTAGGACGTTCGGCCAAAAGTAAAAATTAGTGTTTGGCTTCATGTGGGAGAAAACGGTAGAACCGAAAGCAGTGTTGTTCATTGCAAGGCCCGCGGGCCACTGGCGGCCCCTGTTGGTCTTTAGTGCGGCCCCTGACTTGCGGCCTCCCGACAAAACACAAAAGTGAAAACACTACCCATCATCATCGTCATCGTCATCGTCGTGCCGTCAAACTCCGGGGTTTCAAATGTCGTGGCGGCCCTCACACTGATGATGTCTTATCGGCGAAAGTGGCCCTCCCGCTCAAAACTAGTGAAGAACACTGACCTCGAGGCAACCCAGCATGCATACGAAGGGGCGACACTCACCACTGCCATCTCCTGGCCACCTCGCAGCGCCATGCCTACAACACCTCACAAGCCATGGCGGTCACCCTATTTAAATGCTAACCGGGATCAAGCCCACCCAATTTCCAAAATATGATTAGATCGGGAACATTTTGGGCGATTTCGTCTTCAGCACGTGTTTGCGTCGGTCTCACGAAAGACAAACAGTTCCATGCAGGAGTATGCAGACTGCATCTGACCGGAGTAGGGGCATCACTTCATAAATTCCATTTAGATCAAGTGGACCGATCTGCTGTACATGCAAAGCCTTTAAACCAATAACCGTACGGCGCTGCTCGAGTTCAATCGCCTTCACCGGGCCCCTCCTGCAGTGCCGGCGGATTTATAAAAATACAGATAACTGGCTGATCTGCTCGCTCATGGGAGTGTAATGGTGCTTATCTAAAGGCTTCCCTTGCAGCCTAATGGAAATATTGCGAGCAGCACTTGTAGATTTTGTTCTACCGCGATTGCTTCGCTTGCTTTGCTTCCCTTCTCGCGGTCATACTCCGATAAGTGCTCCTCCCTGTTCAAGGTCAGCCCACATGACTGGCTTTTTGTTCCCCTCAACATCCGAATCATGAAAACAAAAACCCAGCCCTACAGTAGCTGCTGAGAAAGACAGTGGACACGTTGATTGAAGCGAGGGGGGTTAGTGTGGCGGGCCTTCCCTTTACTCCCCTATAGCCTAGAACTCCCTTCCCACAGCCGTTGGTGCTCCAGACTGAAGAGACTCATTTTTCCCCCCTGCCTAGAAGATGGTCTTGCTCTTTCATACTGTGGGCTGGTTACACCAGCTGGTTACACCAGCCCACAGGGGATTATTGCGTCCGTCCGTCGTGCAGGGAGGGGCTGGGTGGGGAGGGAGGGGCTAGGTGGGGAGGGTGGGCCTGGGTGGGGAGCGGAGGGTGGGGAGGGGCTGGGTGGGGAGGGCGGGGAGGGGCTGGGTGGGGAGGGGAGGGTGGGGAGGGGCTGGGTGGGGAGGGGCTGGGCCCTTATAAAACTCAACGTTTAACCTACTCACGCCGGCTTGTGCCCGCCCTCACAGTAGGCCATATTTGCGGAATACACCACGCCGCCGTTGACCCTGGCCATTGACCGAGCAACCCAACGTTGCTACCAGCTACCTCCGCAGGAATGTGTTATAAACTGTCCACACTGTGTCCGTCTGCATTGTCTTGAGATGAAGTTGCTTTTAGATGCTCCGTAAATCCAAATATCGTACAGTGCTGCGATTGATAGAGTGCTACGAGGCCCGAGACATTTTCGATGAAAATTATTTCAGGGAGCAGTGCCCCTTCTTGTGTCAGAACAGCCCTAGAAGATGACATCACGTGCCTCACTTCTGAATTCACTTTAATTGAGGCTCGAGGTGCCACTGAAGAAAACGTATTTACCATTCAGCCAAATACCAGATCTGGGTATTCTGTGAACAACAACAACTTGTGTTGGATTCCCAGCCATTGGCGAGTGTCAGTGGCAAAGGGTGTTTGAACTTGTCCTGGGACTCCCCTAGGTCGACTCAGCCTTAAATGAGTGCCTCGTGCAGAGCAAAAACATCAGCGACTGGGGAGACAAATGCGGCCAGGCGAGGTGATGGCCACATCAACAACAGCCTGCTGAAAGCTATACAGGAGAACTTTGCCAATGTATAGTGGGGAGCAGTCGTAGAGCAGTACGACAAAACCGAGTTTGATTCCCAGCCATGACTAACACCACTGTCAACCTTGCGTCTGAACTTGTTGTGCACCTCCCCATAGGTAGACTCAGCCTCAAATGAGTAACTGGTATCGGAGAAACAGAGGCAGCTGGGGCATGGTGGGTGTCTACGCGACTCCCTCGCGCGCCGTGCGCCACGCACGAGGGAGTCGTGAGTTTGTCACCAGCGGCATTGTGTCACGACGGTTTCGCGAGGCTGCACGGGGGACCGTTCGCTTCGTCTGGCAGCCTCACCTGGGATGCTGTGGCGTCTGAGCGCAACCGTGCCATCCACGCGTGCCAGCCCGCTCGCCCGTGCGTAGGGCCCATCGTCTGAGGACAAACACACACGGCGACAGCAGAGGTGCGATTAATTAATAAACGGGCAAACGCAACACACAGACGTCTGCCAGTCCACACGCATGTAAAATAGGCAAGTAAAGTGCTGGCTCGCTGGACAAAATGTTGTTCGGCGGCATTTGTTTTTAAGCGAAAACAAGCTTTGTACTGGTTTGAACTTCTTGGTCTCAGGTTTAAACAAATACAGTAGTGGCGTATTGTCAGATGTTACGCGCAGGAGCACTATGCAAAAACTTTGGGGTCTGGTTCAGTACAACAGCAAAACCACATCAAATAATCCAGAGAAAACAAGATACGATGAAGATTATGCTCTGGTCCAAAGGCGTCTATAATTGACATTCACGTTTGTACTCTCGGCCACACAATTAAAAATAAAAATCCATTACAACATTAGACATATACACGTGTGTGTGTGTGCGCACACAAGTCTGTGAGCATGAGCACATGAGAGACTGCCAGAGAATACCTTGTGGCTTAAAGATAGTGACCACAAAACACACACACACACAAGGCATAATGAACGCTATGAAGTAAATATGGACTAGCTCGGTATGTGAATGAACTCAAGCTCCCAAGTATGGTCTCCCAACCCAGGTGGTCTCAGTGGTAGACCACAAAGAAAATGGCCAGTGTGCATGACACTTCCTTCAAAGGTCAACGGTTGGAATCCACGTCAAAGCCAGCCTTAAGCCAGCCTTAAGCCAGCCGGTGTCGTGTTGTAAAAATATTAACAAACAGAGGATGGAGGGAGTCGGTCATCGTTCGGCTCCCCGGTGTCACTTGCATCACGTTCCCAAGGCTACCGGAGCGTATGCCCGGCCTGGCGCAATGACTGGGCAAGCGGGCTCGGCATCACCTCCCACGCCGGAGTTACCAAGGCCAAGGCAGCAAACCTGGGCTGCGTAACTTGTGTTGTGTGTCGCACACCTTTAGCGAATCCACGCTCGGAATCAGTCACAGTAAAATGGAAATAATAAAATAATAAAAATAAAACATTATAAAATATTTTATAATTTTATTATATTGTTTTATTATTTTTACTTTGTATTATTTTCATTATTTTATTATTTCCATTCTACGTGACTTTACCGAAAGAACCAAGAAGATGAATCCCTGCAGTCACGAAAGCTTTAAATCAAAATCAGTCACAGTAAGATAATTGGTTCTTTACCCTTCTATCTGGCAACAAAACTGACACCTTTTTTACAAGGAGTCATGTTTGCATAGACCGCAATACCTGCAGTCATAATACAAACAAAAGAACATAACTCTGATAATGTGCACTGTCCTTAAAGTTGATTGATCCACACCCGAGACAGCTTTCCTTAGAGCCTAGTCTCATATGGGTTGGACCAGATAACGCCAAAAGGCGCACAACTCAAAGACAATGCACCATCAGAGTATGAGAGCTCGGGGCAAGCATCTACACTATGGGAACCTCATTTGCCAGTAAAAATATGATAATTGGTTCTTTACCCTTCTATCTGGCAACAAAACTGACACCTTTTTTACAAGGAGTCATGTTTGCATAGACCGCAATACCTGCAGTCATAATACAAACAAAAGAACATAACTCTGATAATGTGCACTGTCCTTAAAGTTGATTGATCCACACCCGAGACAGCTTTCCTTAGAGCCTAGTCTCATATGGGTTGGACCAGATGACGCCAAAAGGCGCACAACTCAAAGACAATGCACCATCAGAGTATGAGAGCTCGGGGCAAGCATCTACACTATGGGAACCTCATTTGCCAGTAAAAATATGAAGAACCAATTATCATATTTTTACTGGCAAATGAGGTTCCCACAGTCACAGTAAGTCAACCTCGATGTGTGCACTCCTTCCCACGTGTTCCATGATGGCGGAGTGTCACATTTCAACGGCTTACAACTTGATAATTGGTTTTTTACCCTTCTATCTGGCAACAAAACTGACACCTTTGTTGCCAGATAGAAGGGTAAAAACCAATTATCATATTTTTACTGGCAAATGAGGTTCCCATAGTGTAGAGGCTTACAACTTGCATAGCGCTAATATGGAGCCGACTGGTGAACATGGAAAGGCAGCGCATGGTGGGGTGAGAAGAATGGCGTTTTATAATCCTCTACTTGGTGCTTTGCAGACAATTTAGAAAGACAGTTGAGATGTTTACAAGATTTACTACGTGCGGAGCGGCGACACCGTGGTCAGTGCATTTCCCAATGGAATTGGTTACCGAAGTTTGATTCCTGCCCACAGCAAACATCGATTGGTGAACGACATCTGAACCGGTCCCGGGTCCCACCACTTCACGTTTTTGTTCATGTTTTTGTTTTTTTGTTTGTTGCGGTTGCACCCGATTCAAGAGCCGAATGGCTCACAGGGCTATACCTAATAAATTAACTTGAACTTCACCAACCCGACCAACATGAAGTATGGCCAGAAAACAACACCCATAATGGCATGGAGAGGCCTTCATCCAGCAGCGGATTGAAAATGGCTACCGATTACAAAAATACATTTCCATGTTCTTCATGCCACATTTCAGACGACGCGAGCGCAAACGTCAGACGTACGGCAAAGGTGCGAACGGAAAGAATTTAACAACAGCAGCTGCTGCACCTCACCGTCAACAAACTCTTTTACTGCTTAGGAAGCTCACGCTGCACTGAATGCAAACACTTCTGCAAAGTCTGGAAACGGAAATGCATTTTATTACAAACCTGTCGCTGTCCTCGAGCTATCCATTTGACTTTAATTATATTTATAGATTTTATTTTTGGGGTTTGAAATGAGTTTTTTTGTTTGCCGTCCCAGACAGTGAACAAAAATTGAACTGCGAAACAGTTCATAAAAGTCACCCCCCGCAGCTACATCTGATGCGTCAACAAGCCGCGCTGCGTTAAAACTACAAATATGTATAGATTTCTCGCGTTGCCGTTATAATGCTGTTCAGTTTAAAAATGACCGGCGTACATTACTTATCGATTTACTTTTTTGTGTCAAGAGATTTCATTTAATTCAAAGGCTGACCGTGCCACGGTGGGGTCGGCTTTGAATGGCACGCCTTGCTGCCGTGAAAAGTGAGTGGCGCGCGAGTTTAACCGACGGCATTGATTGTTTGGGAGGGCCCTCACGACGTACATTTGAGGCACACGAGCGTGCCCGTCTGTGCAGTATCACATTCGCGCATTACCGGCATTTCTCTCGTCAGACTGGTCCCTTATAGCGGCCAAGTCCTTTGAGTGCTCAAACCCTGACCCTGCCTCTCGTGGTCACGCAGCTGTATAAACGTGGATTGCTTAACAATAACAAGCGTGGAATATTTGTGTTTTATTCTTCTTATCCTCTTCCTCCTCTTCCATGTTATTTTAATCTGGTCTGTGATTGATAGCTAGAAGTCATGATCTTGGCTTAACCTCAGAGAAATTGCAGGAACATTTGCCTTGATTTATAGGCCCCAACATTGTAAGTAAAATACTGCGGAGGGGAAAAAAAACTCCAATAGATTGAAGTAGATTTAATATATATGTTTTATTTAGAGCCCTTTAACAAACCGCGGATGAATGAAGGCCTGTCCATGACTTTACATCATAAGGCCTGTTTGACCATACTTCACCATGTTGGTCAGTGACAGTTGGTGGAAGTGGGGCTCCGAGACCTGTGCCAAGGCTGGGATTTGAACTCACGTTGCCGGGTTCACAAGGCAGCGCGCGCGCTAACCACCGAGCCACTCCTGCACACGTTAATATAAACATGAAATTAACAATAAAGCAATGTAAGGTAAATGTATAAAAAGTGGCTATTACGCCACCCATTCTTAAAATAAAACGATCAGAAGCGCATTCCACCATATTTTTTTTTATAAATAAGTCTAACTCGTATTTTTTTACACACAGAATGGCTTGACGACGACACAAGAGATTGGTGCCAGAAAGATGTTGCACTACTTGAACTTTATTGGCACTACAAGACAGAGGAGAGTGGAAACAAATGACAAAAATGTGCAGTGGACACCTACGGGGCTATATGCCCCATGAATCGTGATGATGATGGATTTTTGTTTAGGCAAAAGCTGCTCCTGCAATGGTGTCCACAGCTATTTACATCTGGTCTGACAGCTTCCCATTTAAAAAAAAAATTGGAATGGGCGGCAGTTGTAACTCGTCACGTACGAACACAAGTAGACCATTGTTGGAGGGACACAACTGGAAAATGTTAACGACGATGCGTAAAAATCGGGCAATTGTTAAAGGCAGGGAAGATTCGAGAGACCACGAGAGATGGCAACAACGTGGGGAGGCCTTCATCCAGCAGCGGACAGATCAAGGCGAATAATGATGATGAAGGCAAAGTTGATGACAAACAGTTGCTGTTGTCGATGATGATGAAATACAATGTCAGAGACCAGATTGCAAAGTAAACAGAACGTTGCACTGCACGGGGCAAATATTTTGACATTTGTTTACGTGTGACAGATCACCCCTACGATCCACTGGGGCGTTTAAAAAAAATAATACAAAAGCATTGTTTTGTAAAGGTCGATTACCTCCAGGCTGCTTCCATCACCAAGTCCACGTGGTTCTGCATTCCTAAGTAAACATGAACCACTGCTGAGATAAGTTTGAGCAACCTCGAAAAAAGAAAATCGACCTCATTGCTTCTGTAATGCGTAACCCTCAAGTGTCCAGGGCGGAACTTTAAAATACGACCACTTGGCAGTAATTTTATTGATCGGCAAAGCATTTTATTTCGGACTTCGGGGGGGAGGGGGTAATATTTTATGATTTATATCTGTTCACTTCTGGTTTCAATTGGCACCGCCGCTGATCAATGAGGAAATTTAGTGCTACATTTTACTCTACGAGGTCGCAATAATCGATGATGAAATATCGTTTGTAGTTTTATTACTTCGCCCCTGGCAATCAAATTAAAAGTACAAGATGTACACGGCGTCTTAAAATCGGTCGTTGGCAATTGCCGTGAATGTACTACTGTGCTTACTTGCTATTTATGGTTGGTTATTACTTCATTTCCCTCGCAGGTGTTGTTGTTATTAGTTTACACGGGCAATGCAATAAAGTTGAAAGATTTGACAAGGTCATAAAACTGATGTTGGTAAATTACGGAAAGTTTTTTTTCCATGGGATTATTACGTGTTATTGCATTCTCGTGTAGGCCCAGACTTCAATTAACCATTCCAAAGGGCAATTAATTGCAGGACTGTGCTCCTTTTCCCTTTCGTCCCTCAAAAGCTCGTGTTGATTTAAAAAGCGGCTGTGTTGCCCAGGCCACTGAGCCGGCACCACTGGACATCATGAGTTCGAATCCTGGTAGCCAAACATGATTATAGTGGTTTCTCAAATGTAGTGAGGTGATCGTTTCAGCTCGGTCGTCAAATACTGCACAAACAAAACCCTGCACATTTTATTTTGGTTTAGCTAATTTCCAGTCATGGAAATAAGAAAAATAACCATTTCACTGTCATAATGATGGTGAGCATTACTCTGTATAGCAGGATATGTGGGAAAGAGCTGGCCTCTAATGTGGATAAGAAGTCACATGAAGGGATCTCAGTAGTAGTTCTGTGGTATTTCATTCCGTGGACTGTTCTCCATCACGGGGTGTTGTACTACTCTGCGAGCATTCCTCACGGATCGTTCATCGCACGGCATGATGCGACAGCACAATTGGAATAACATTAGGGAATAGCATCAGGGAATAACATTAGGGAATAATGAGGACAAAAATTGTGGATTTTAAATCAGGTGGCATCCTGTTAAGCCAGGTGCCAACTGTTATTTTGAGTCATGGATTATACAGGGTGGCCCATAAATCTGGAATCATAGAGAAAAATAACGAATTATTTTGACTTAAAGCTTTCGTGACTGCAGGAATTCATATTCTGCAGGAATTCATATTCATAACCATCTGATGACCCAATCAAAACCATCACCTTGCCATACATAGCAGGGGTCACCAAAAAAGATCTCCAAAATCATGAGCAAACACAAGATCCAGGTTCGATTTAACACAGTACACAAAATTCGTGATCTGATCCCACCTGTGAAGGATGTGATCCCTGACATGCCATACCCTGGCGTCTACAAACTAAGCTGTGTCTGCGGCAGTAGTTACATTGGAGAAACTAAGCGACTTGTCTCGGACCGTGTTCGTGAACACAAGGCAGATCTGAAACACGGTAGGACCAATACCTCGGCCGTGGCTGATCATTGTTTTAATGCGGTGGGCTCACGCGAAATTGATTTCTCTAAGACGAAGGTACTTTGCAAACCCACTGGCTATCAACAAAGATTCGTTCATGAAGCAATCCACATATACAGACTTTAATCGAGAAGATGGGTATAAACTGAGCAATCATTGGAAGGACGTTATCAACCAGTTTAAGTCATAACTGGTTGCGACGTTCCCATCCTACCACTTTCCGATGTTAGTTGTTATTTTCGGCACAGGTTACATTTCCCACTAACACAGCCACCTCGCTCGCCGAGTTCGACGTTGCTGCTCTGCAATCTCCCATTAACATGCTAACCTCTCACATTAACATGCTACTCTCTCACATTAACATGCTAATCTCTCACATTAACATGCTAATCTCTCACATTAACATGCTAATCTCTCACATTAACATGCTAATATCTCACATTAACATGCTAATCTCTCACATTAACATGCTAATCTCTCACATTAACATGCTAATCTCTCACATTAACATGCTAATCTCTCACATTAACATGCTAATCTCTCACATTAACATGCTAATCTCTCACATTAACATCACTAGCCCCGCCCACTTCGTTGATGACCCTTGGGCTACACCCATTTTAAACCTCTGATTACAGCCTGCCTCAGTAGCTGTCCCCCTCTTTTTTTCTTCCTGATGACGAACCGCTTGTCTTGCGATCGAAACGTCGTTTTTTCGTTTTTTTCTTTTTCTTTTAACCTGTCTACGTGACTTTACCGAAAGACCCAAGAATATAACTAATTGTTATTTTTTTTGTTTCTGCAGGCCCAACATGTCTCTGAGTATTAAGGAAGAACGAGTCCAGATAACTATACTGATAGGAAATTGGAGTCAGAGGGAGGTCGCTGTTGAATTTAACAGACCGCATCCAGACCGTGAGCCAATAACACAGAGATGTATTTTTCCTATAATTCCAGACTTATGGGACACCCTGTATAATCTTTCGTTGAACTGGGACCCATATTGTGGGGAGAGGGTTCTTGCCAGTTGGAGCAGCACTCCACCAGCCTAAATTCAAACAAACCCCACTGCTTACGAGCAAATGAATATCGATAAACCAGTCCACAGAGTTTGCTTGTATTTGAAATAATTCTTCTGAAATTAATCACTCACAGGAGGCCATTTATTTTGTTAATCCCGGAGCACGTTTTTGGCACTCGAGTTTCGTGTCTATTTTACTTGTCGCCGGCCCCAATGTTTTCACACTTACATTAACGCGCGACAGTTTGCATTCCGAAACACCAAGACAGGTTCCGGATGTGCAAATTAACACCGCTGCGAGGTAACGCTCGAATCAAGAAGGGCACCAACGCACCGACCGACCGACCGACGAAGCCAATTCACCTCCGAGACGGGCTCGTTAAAGCCGCTCACTTTCCCACTCCCCCCCCACAAACATTTTCCGAGCAGTCTCGCCTCAACGCTTCCTTTAAAAAGGGCCCAGCCTTCACCCCAACAAACAAAAATCCTCGGCGAACTTCCCTGGCGCACACTTACACGCACTCTCGTCTCTGGAGAAGTGACCGGCAAAGTTATTTCCAGGTTACTGCGCTTGCTCAAAGGGGATTCGGTTTCACCGTTAGAGCAAGCGGTCTTGTACATCACACCGCGGTACCAAAGCACACTCCGCAATCTGCAGCGCCTGCGCTATTCAATCTGAAGCAAACACCGTTAAATTGAGTTACTACTCAAGTTGGGAAACACTGCTGCTATGTGGACACTTGCACAAAAACACACGTGCTGGGGCAAAGCGCCGACTGGCCTTTTGGCCCTCAATAACCTCTCTCATGGGGTGTTGTTTTTTGTCCTCTCTCATATCTAAACACAACCACAAGTGTGTTCAGAAACACGGCGCGTGCAATGGGGGACACTGGACGACAATCGTCTTCTCCCAGTGTCAATTGCAACCCGCCCACGCGACGCTCAACTGAAGGAGAGGGGCAGTTATGGAATTTTCAATATCAAACGGGAATAGCGCACCAGGAGATTCCGCGAGGTTTATTTTCAGCCGCGTTAATTGCACGGTCGCTCCCGTCCCGAATGTTAATCCACTTCGGTTTCCACATCAAAGTGCTCGTCCGTAGCAGTGCTGCTCGTTCGGTGCGACCATCTGGCAAAAAGAAACAGCTGAGGTCCATATTAAATAATAATTAATAATTAATCCTGGTGGCAGCGTGAAACGCGAGAGCTGGCGGGCAATGAAATCCCCCCTGGTGGCCGGCGGAGTCGTCGATCTAGTTTAACGATAAAGGCAAGCCCCTTAACGCTACAGCAAAAGGACTAAAATAACGATATCTAATCCAGCACCGGTCTCTCCTCCGCCCCCCTCCGATTCACAGCAGCGTCCGGTTACACGTCGGCGTATGCACTAACGGGGAAGGAACGTACACAATGAATGACATACCGCGCGAGGGCATCCACAGCGGACGCACACTCTCTCGGAGGCGGGCACACCCCAAGCGTTGGCTACCGAAGAGGCGATTCCGGACGAGAGCGGCTCAAGGTGCCCTGCCGCCCGAGCGTCCACGCAGGAGACGCAAATCTAGAGGCTGCTTAGGATTGGGAAAATGTTGTTTGGGGGAAGGGGGTGTGAGCTTTATCTTGATAAAAGTCACCGAATGCATCAATAACACTGCCTTAAAACATAAATAAATGTAATGTTTTGGGCTAATGGGTGCAGTAGTCAGGGTTGTCTGTTGGCCCATTCACGAATTTTAAACAAATTCTGGCCGCTTCTCAATCCACCAGCTGATGGAAGGCCTCCGCATTCCACGTCGGTCATGGGTTTTGTTATTTTTAAGTACCATATTTCACCGCAGTGGTCAGTATAAATTGGTGACTGATGTTAGCCATGATTGGGAATTAAACTTGGTTCATTGGGATATATATTCTTAGGTTTTTTGGGTAAAGTCACGTAGGTTCATTGGGGTTGATGGAGCAGTGAGCTAATATAAATCTTCATACTAATAATAATCACATTTATTCGTCCAATGCTATTGTCAGAGACGATATCAGGAGGCTGAGGCCTGTGGCAATGCTCGAGTGTGGAGGCGGCGGCAGACTTTCGATCCGAGTCCCAAAGGCTACGCAAAAACAACGATGGTTTTAAATGTTTTTTTGAACAATTCGCGAGATGGGATGGATCAAAGGTCATCTGGGCAGGACGTTCCAGACCGATTGGAGAGGCGACGTAAATGGCAATACCACTGCTCTACCCCCCACTCCTCACCAATTATTGTGCAGGCAAGTAAATCCCACCTTAAAATGGCACTTTCACTTCATTTGACGAAGCCCAGCTCTGGAAGTTTACAAGGAAAAGTCTGCGTGGCTCAGGGGGCAGAGCACCAGAGGTCGCAACCGGGTACCCGATACCCGTACCCCTACCCGATACCCGGCTACCCGTAACCGGCCGGGTACGGGTTCGGGTACCCGATTGCGACCCTGGTGCGGCCGGGTACGGGTAGGCCATGAGTCACTGGTGAGTCACCGTGTGTCACTCATTTCCCAACGTCTTGTCTCTTCTCACAATTCAAGTACCTAAAATCAACCCACCCACGCCTGCAACATGGCTCATCCCAGAGGTTGCAATCGGGTACCCGTACCCGTACCCTACCCGATACCCGGCCGGGTACGGGTAGCCGGGTATCGGGTAGGGTATGGGTAAGGGTACCCCGATTGCGACCCTGGTGCGGCCGGGTAAGGGTAAGGAATCAAAACCCGTTTGCGACCTCTGCAAAGCACTGAGCGGGCACCAAAAAAATCCTGGGTTTGAATCTGGGTTTCAGCCACCCCGCGATGAAACAGGTAATCAGGTGCAGCGAGTTGATGGTGTCAGCCCGATCAGCAGTGACCACGCGAAAATGGTCACATCAAGTTGTCTATTTATTACCGGAATCTCCCCCTCATAACCACCACTGTTACTGTTCCCTCTTCAAATTCTCATCTCGCTTTCACTCATTCCCCATTCATTCAATCCATTCATCATCATTTACCATAATCAATTTAGCTTTCACCGAATTCACGCATCACAGATTTGCCTCCATTTCTTCCTCTTATCTATTTCATTCACCTCATCTCCACCATTACATTCACAGGTTATTGTACCGTTGTTAATTGTTTGTAAGGCGTCATGGTTAAGGAGCTGTATAAATTCCGTTAAGATAAGATTTGGTAACATTCCAGCTGTAGTTATACTATGAAAAAATAACATCTTGTTTTGCTGCCACGAAATGAACATGCCTCGAAGCAGGATTGCCTAACACGCAGGGCATTTCACTGCGATGTTGCAGCATTCCGGACGGACGCTTCATCTCATTCACAGGCTTAAGAGTGGCAAAAAAATGAAAAGTGAACGAATAGAATGAACAGCAAATTAACGATCAACTTGGGCAGCCTATTCATCCGATTCTGCGGCTGATCAACATTTTGCGGAGTGACTTTCTGCTGTCGACGTAGGAATTTCCAGTCAAGTAAAAAGCCCCATGACCTTTGAGTCAAAGTGATTTCCGGCTCCGATGAGCATTGAGGGCGTGCTCATCTCCCGTTAACAGCCGGCGGTGAATATTCTACGTGGCTATGCTGGGGTGGAGTCTAACCACAGTAAGCCCACAATGTTGTGTATACTTTATCGACCCCCCAGAGTTATGATGGGCTGTCAACCCCCCAACCACGATATGAACTCGCAAACCTTCCAGTGTTAGAGCGAACGTGCAAGCACGTTCGCTCTAACACTCGGCCAGCTGAGCAACGTGAAACACAATAGGCAAACAACACGGCAATAATTATAATAACCACTCCCCTTTCTGTTCATTTCATGCATTTCAATGCAAATTAATGATCTAAGTAATTCACACAAGAGGCATGGATAATTATTGTTGTTTAACAGGGGAACACAAATGAGCTGTACCATCACGCAGCATCTGACGCCCGAGTGCCTAGCTTTAGAAACATCAAATCAATGAGTTGATGATAACGAGCTTTGGCGTGCGTAGAAAAAAAAATCCTTTACACAACAGGACTCTAAAAATGTGCAACGTGCACACGCAAGCACCACGCGAGCCCAACAGCGGTCAGTGTCGTTTACGTAAACAAGTAGGCACTTGTGCAATCCCTCAGCGACGAATTGATTCGTAAGCAGATGCTACGGGGAAGCTTTTGTCAGATGCCCAGTCGCAAAAAAGACCTCCACGGAGACAGAGCTCTTTGTCCGCCCGCCAGCGTGCCGCAACAACGACAGCGACACCGTAACAGAAAAAAACCCCAAAGAGACTTCTTGACGATTTCACAACAACAACAACCGCCATTCGCCACTAAGTGGCGGTGACGTCCCCACGACGCTTGTGCCAGGCAATGTGCACCTTGAGGCCACGTGAAGTGTCGAACGCCCGCTGGCAGGAGGTCACGGGGCAGACCCAGGTGCAGAGGTCGCAAATGGGTTTTGATTCCTTACCCGTACCCGGCCGCACCAGGGTCGACTGACTGAGATGACCGAGATGACATTCATACCGGTGTGGCGGACCGGTCCCGATAAACGCAAGCGAGATGTGGCCGTTCAGCAGACGGACCCCCGCTCCCCCCCTCCAAGACCCGTGACATTTTCTCCGTAATGGATTTACGACGCACATGTCGCATTGCTTACCCTTCTCGTGTGCTCCTCGGCTCCAGGACAGACGCAGCGTGAGCACACACGCATCTCCGTATCGGGTAGAGCAGCAATTATTTGTAAAAACAAAACGGGGCCTATTTCTGAATGTAGTTGCCATTTGAGAGCGGCAGCCGATAGCCGATGTCTCCCGTTATCGCAGCGCAAGGTATAATGCGTTTGTCTCCTTTCACCTTGCATGCAAGCGCTGTAAAGGCTCTCTGTGACACTAAATGTGCAAATTAATTCATATTTATAATAAATTTATTAATATCCGGAAAGAAATATAGATACTAAAAAATAGAACGTTAAATATTTCAAAAAATTATATAAATACATCATATATAACACGTCTTTGCTCCACGGTTGAGAGCATTTTATTCCTTCACTCCAATTCTGTAGAAGTATTTGCCCAAGGCTCTCAGACTTGCATATCATCAATATTTTTAATCTCATCTTTAAGCTTTTTTTTCCCTGGCCTTTGTAAAATAAAAAAAATTCCGCTCATTCCCCAGTTGCTATTGTTTTTTTTTGCTTTGTCATGTTTTTATTTTGTATTTTTTTTATATATTGTACAGCGTTTTGGGGCATTTGCTTTTGTGAATGGCACCGTACAAAATAAATGCTATTAGAAAAGAATACATGTAAGTCAATTGCCAGAGTGGATTGTGGGTAATACATTAATAAAGTAATAAACAGACAACAGTCTGTTCGATGTTAGTCACTCCCTACAAGGGAAAATATCAATCTTGTTTCTTGTAGTATTTATATCTCCCAACAATTCCCCACATTAGCAGGTCAATCAAGCTCTTCAAAGTTAGAGTTTAGTCTCGTGTCGACCCCATTCACAACACTATCATGTAAACATTGAAATTAACGACATTTCAGTCCATCGGCGTATTGGCCATCCAGACTCCAGCGCCATTTTAAGCAGCCAAACCACGGACTGGTATCAACTTTCTGAGTCCCGTTGTCAGCAGTGTGGCTAGTTTTTGTTTTAATCCTCTGCTGATAGAATGCAAAAATATTATACTGTAGCATCACCATCATCATCGTGGTTTATCTACAGATGTGCTTTTGCGGCCGTCTGGAACGTTCTTCCTTCCGATATTAGGAAGCCACTGGAGCAATGCACTTTTAAATCTACATTGAAAACTCACTTCTTTACAACAGATTTTTGCCTTTAGTTTGTTGTCCTTACCCCGCACCCCAGATTAGCACGGTTGCTACGTACGGTGCGAAAGAAGTTCAACATACAATGCGTGCATACCCAGGTGAAACATGGCCTTATCACGTGCTTGTACATTACTGGTATACATCGCGTTAAAGTGTAACCACACCTCATGATGCTGGACAGAAACAGTGGGAATACTAAGTGTAGACAAGAGGCAGTTCGGTATTTTCAAACGGAAGAAAAGAAGGTTTAAACTTGGACGAGAACAAGGGTGGGGAGTCACAGTAGGGCCAAGGGAAGGGAGGTTCCTTACTTACAAACTAAACTACTAAACCATTTTTTTATTTTACGAGGTAAGGCCCACTGAGCTATACAGCTCTTTTTCAGAAGCGACCTGACCACAAATGATAGCTCAACGAAGTGGCTTACGATGTGGAAATTTATAGCGGCCAAACACTGTAGACGCACGTTGATTCTAAATGTGGAGGGAGAAAAAAACCCGGACGATCGGGAGAGAAAAATCCACGCGACCAGGGGGGGAAGAGAGAGGGAGAGAGACACGCAAACTCCAAATATACAGGCATCAAGGTTGGGATCGAACCCACGAACCTCCTGTACACCGAGCGAGGTAGTTAACGTCTCACCACCGTGGCACAATTTGTTTCAGCCCTTCCACTGCGCTACCTTTCTAGGCAGCAAACATCGGGCTGCTTTTTTGTGAATCAGAGACGGATACTTCCATCGACGCGTCCCACCAAAGCGCCTGTGCTTTTCTTAGCGGCGAGTAACAACGTCTCAGATTCAGCATTTCCACAGTGGTCATCCGATCTGGTCATTCCTCCCGTTTTCCTTTCCCTACTGGCGTGGGAATTGCGCATTCCTGCCGGATCCTGTTCGAAGCGTTTGAAATCGAATAGGATTTGATTGGAAGCCTGCCGAGGACAGACGGCTCCCCCCCATCCGGATGTAGTTCCTGGGTCACGTTTCGTACCCGTGTTTTTACCTAACTCAGTTTACGTAGACACAAGTGTTTTGCCTGTCGAAGACTTTGTTTGCAATTCGTTTTAACGCAATGTGGGGGGGGGGGGGGGTGGACGTGGAATGTGCAACTGTCCGCATGCCATATTGCTTTGAATAGCTTCATTTTCTCTGGGAACCACAGTGTAGGAGCATGCCATATTGCTTTGAATAGCTTCATTTTCTCTGGGAACCACAGTGAAGAGCATGCCATATTGCTTTGAATAGCTTCATTTTCTCTGGGAACCAGTTGTAGAGTACAGTCTTCGATAACGGCTCAGTTCGTTGTTCCTGCTTTCGCAGCTCTGAACAAGGACATTTGCCCAAAGCGTTAGCCTACTACTCTCCGTTATATCCTGTTCAATATCCGACCACGGATAACATCGGTGGCAAGTGGTATCTCAAACGGTCACCCCCTTAACCAACCGCACTGACTAGCATGGTGAAGTATGGTCAAGCCAACCCACGACCAACATGGCATCTAGCATGGGATTAGTATTGTTGTTTCGATTTAAAGCTTTCGTGACTGCAGGGATTCATCTTCTTGGTTCTTTCGGTAAAGTCACGTAGAAGGGAAGAAATAAAATAATAAAAATAAAACATAATAAAATAATTCTCACGACGTTTCGGCCACAACGCAAGCAGCCGTCGCCTCAACAGACCTGGTTTTCACCTGAGGACGGCTGCTTGCGTTGTGGCCGAAACGTCGTGAGAATTATTTATCATGTTTTATTTTTATTATTTTTATTACTTCCCTTCTACGTGACTTTACCGAAAGAACCAAGAAGAGGAGCATTGTTGTTGTTATTAAGGAAGAGTTACTGACAGACGTGGCAATGTGTGTATGTAGTTGTGCACCATTCACTTGGTTTCCATTAAGAAGAGCAATAACTCAATTCGCTCGCGCAAAATTCAGTGTTTTTATTTCGAATAGCCTGGGAAATGTATCCGTTTTCCAAACAGAACTGTCTCTCTTTAACAGCCACGGTTTGCATGCTGTGTGCTTCGATTTATGCGCCGTTGTTTTTTTCTACAGTAGCGTCCCCGATCATAACCTCACGAAATGGAATCCGCCATGTCACCGTGACACCCATCCACCGCTTATTGAAAGCAATTATTCAACAAAACGGGGGGGGAGGGTGTAGACACTTTCACCGTATTGTTGCTGAAGGAGATCCCGTGTGCATTTGTATCCATGTGCCTGGACGGGCCTTGTCAAGCTACTGCCGGATGAAGGCCCGAACGAATTCACGTGGGTTGGTTGGGGGATCATTCGATCACACTTCGCAATGCTCAGTTTAACACGTAGTAGGGCTTTCGCGACCAATATCATCCATAATACAGGTTTTTTTCTGGGGGTTAGATCACAAAAATATAAATGTGTCGTTAAACTCGCCACAACCCGACACAGCCAACTAATAAGGTTTGTCACGTAAACAGAACGTTCCAATTCGTCACTAGTACAGCAACACCGGCGTATTGGAGAGCCAAGCCACAACATTTACAATCCGAGTACGACGTTTCGCCAATAATTACACCTAGCTTCATCAGACGCCGAAGGTGGGAGGCGTAGAGGCAAGGGGCACAGAAGTACAGCACAACGACCCATTCTGCTGCAGTGCCCTCTGCTACCATCAACACAGCCCACTTTAGCCCGTCCATTCAAGATCGATATCGAATGACTTTCCAACTCAACTTTCATTCAAATCAACAGCATTCACTCGAATTGCCAAATGTGCATTGGTAACCAGAATAGCTGCCAAAACAGCCCGTTATATATTTATATTATACGCGTGTGCGCGTTTCTGAGGACAGCGGGAGTTTAATGGAGTGACGAGAGGCTGGATGCGTGAGTTTCTCTCCCTGCCGGCCGGCC